>NW_018108211.1:280000-309010 GCF_000183805.2 Loa loa
CCACGCAACACAAATAATCCATCGAACTATCCACCGAAGAAAATTTCACGACAATCCTGTCCGAAACTTTTAATTCAAGAACACTGAGATGGTTTCACGGGATTTTACCACTTTATGGTGTAGAATTATTCTGCTATCAGATCTAACCCATTCTGTGAAGCTTGTTAAAAAAAAACGTGGCAGTAGACGAATTCTCCCACATAGTATACTGTATATTACCAACAAGAATAAATTTATAAATAGTATAGAACAATAACATAGTGCAATAGTGAACATAGTGGCAACCGATAAAAAAGTCAACACTCTATAAAACATACGCCTTCAAAACCAAAAACTACAAATTTCTTCAAATAACTGAAATTACTGCTCAGTGAATAATTATCTGCGAGAATAGGAACAGTAGAACGATGAAAAAACAAAAACTATTCAAAGTAAAACTTCCTCTTCAAAAGAAAGATCAATAGATAAGGGTTCCTTTTTTTCCCAAAAAAGAAAGGAAAATACAAATAAATAAAGAAAGAAAGATCGAGCATCAGCTAATAACAAGAATCCATACTGAAAGCACGCCCTAACTTTCCATTTGATATATTTTGATTCAGTCTTAAAACTGAAGAACAAATTCGAATATATTTCCAAACATCTGATCTCAAATATCGCGTTCTGACAATGAAACATCATGCAGTTTTTGGTTGTATCATACCACGATCAACTAAATCTGGAACTTCCACTGCTAACCAAGGTCCTAGTCCTAACGAAAACGCTTGTGCAATTCCAAATTTCGGTACATTTCGAGCCCACAATGGTTTGAAGTGATCTGATAGGCAAATCCGTCCTCCTCTAAAATGCTGTGAAATTAAACAAAATTAAAAATTAATAACTTCTGCACCAAATCGAACTACAAAAGTTTTTTTTCAAGTATGACTCGTGAATTGTGCTAGAAATAATAAGTAAAGGCGAGAAGTGCGTGGGAATATAATGGTTATTATAAGTTCAGTATTTAAGTCCATTATAAAACTAAAATTTAGTTGAATGCAGTGTTTATTATATTATTAAAGCAAAAAATCTCACACTTGAATCTTCTTTTGAAATGATGGCCAAAAGAAGTAAATAAGAATGATTGATAGTTACTCCTCTCCACGTCATATCAGCAGCATAACATATTAAAGGAATAATAATACAAACAACTCAAAACGAAGACAAAGAAAATAAGCAAATAGAATGCTAATACCTATACATTTTCGCAGTTTTGCCATCCAGTTCGGGTAATGCAATTTCTGGCGCAGTAGTAGGATATGTTACTGGAATATCAAATTCTACATCGAATTCATATCTGTAATGAAAAGCAAATTGACCTATCTTAAATACCTTCATGCTTTGGAAAATGGCAGGAATAAAACCTTATCTGCATATGAGCAAACTAAAAAACAACCAATGAATAACCAAGTTTCTAATTAAATGCTACTTTATTGAGAAATTAAGAAACCTGAGCATGTTATGATAATGCCAGCATTTACCAAACCATCTTGTCCCATCGCTGTTACTTTCCAGACGAAACCAATCCAAATCTGCAGCCTTGTTGCTGTTAATAAAAGCTATCAGAGCTTCATATTCTTCCTTTAACCTCTGAAAGTACAAGTTTCACTTTACCCAAAAGGATGGTCAAAAATATATCCGTAAAGTTACTAAAAATGGCAAAAATACTCCGTAGAAAATTTGTTCTCAAATATTCAACTAAAATATAAATGATCTGAACAAAAACCACGGCATATACAACTACATTAAGATGACCAATGAAGGGTTGGTAAGGAGAACTTTGTCTTATTCTAGAATTTGATAAAAAATATATTTATGCATTCACCTTACCGACAGTTACTATTTCGCAACTAGCAGTCACACACGAAATTTTCATTCGACAGGAAAACATCGACTATTGACTTAAATTATACTTTGAGAAAATGGTCAGAACCTGAATCCAAGAGTCACCATCCCGCGGTCCAGCTTTCGTCTTCATCAGTGGAATAGCTTTCAAAACTTTCTTCGTCGACTCGTCTAATTCCATTTCCGTTCTTCAACGTCAGTAAATGTTAAAGCAAATGAGGATAAATTTTTTACTCGAAGTAACTATGCTATTTCTCACGGTAAAACTTTGGAAAGATTTTGTCCCATAATCTCAAAAATTCTGGACACTCCTTGTAATTTTTTATTTGAAAATATAGAATTTATTCCTGAAAGATTTTAATAAAAGAATGTTCAAAAATATAACCGTAAAACTGCTAAATTACACATTGGCAAAACTACTCCGTAAAAGATTTATCATTCTTGAAATGTCCAACCAAAATACAAATAATTTGAAGGAAAAGACCACAACATATACATTACATTAAGACGATCAGCGGAGATACTGATAAGAAGAAGTTTGTCGAGTTCTAGAAGTTGATAAGATCGTTTGGTGGCAATATTATTTTCAAAAATGCAATGTGACATTATAAAGTGATTTCTCAGGATAGTTTCAATGAATATAAAGGATACTTAACATCGAAAAACTACTATAAATTCCAATAATTATTGCATAAGAACAACCACTTATTTGTAACACTCTAGAACTGGCAATTTCATTTCAAACACATCACTTAAACGTCGGTCATCTATTTTTTCCGACCTACCTCCAATGATCTGAAATGGTGCATCTAACTGAAAAAAGTCATTGCTTAGCTAAGTGTATTTAGGGAGAAATCGGTTTTATATAAGCTATGAAAATCAGTAGAATTAAACGAAAATAAAAGTCATATAAGCAGGTAAATGTAAAATCATAAGAGCTGACTTCCGAAATAACTAAATAAAAAAAATACCTCGAACCCATGATATATGCTATTGTTCATTGTAGCTATAATTCTGTATACAGAAGGCGGTCATCATTGTCTGCATTGAATATGGCGTACAGTAAATTGATAATAATGTGGCCCAAAGCATATAAGTGTATTGTAGCAGCGAATTCTTTATGCTTATTCAAAAACATTCGTACTCCATAAGTCATATTCTGGAAAAAAGAAGTTGAAGTGAAATATCTAGAACATAACAGCATGCGGCAAAAGATAGGTTTATTTAAATTCGATTTTGATAGCGACGCTCAGCTACCTTAATTACCAATAAATACTAGCTCGAAGTTAGACAAATGAATTCGCAAAGTTATTCACATTCATGTCGAATTTGACTTATCATATTTAAACTCAAAAAAAGACGCATAACGTATTTTTGAAGGAATGCGTATAGAAATCAGAAAAATAAAAAAAAAGCTAAAAATTAGGAAATTTAGAGATAGGAAACCTTCAAGAATTGTAAATTACAAACAAAATTAAATTACGGATTGTGCGAAATTTATAAAGTAAATTAGAAATGAGAAATACTGGTTAAGAAGGTAAGGTAGAGAAAGCGTCTTATTTGAGCCTTCCTTTCCATCTCGATAAGCTGTTTCACACCACCATGCACTTGTTTTACAGCCTCAAATTCCATTAACCTAAGACGAGCTTCATTTGCGATGTCGTAAACACCACCTGCTAATTCGGAATGTTCGCATGGTTACCACGTATCCGAAGTTTCAGTTCAACACATATCGTGAAATCCGATTTTGCATCAATTTTTGGAAAACTAAGAGTACCGATGCATGTCTTGCAATATTCAAAGTTGCTGGGCAGAAAGTAAGCCAACCGAAATATGGATCCCTGGAAAACGTAAACTTTCCTCAATTGTCTTCAAACCTTAATGAGTCGTCCCAATATTTGTTCGATATTACCACAACACATATGAGGACGTGAAAAACATAGACGCAAAAAAATCATAAAATCATTACTTGAAAAGCACAATGGGAAGTCGGTCAGATCCACTTCTATGAATCATTATGGGACTTTTTGTCAGTAACATTTCCTTTCGAATTAATTTGCTGTTTGTCTATTCCTGTCATTATTGTTTCGTATGCTTGTCATCTGCAGTGTAACACTTGCTGTTGCGCTGCTAACTGCAGCTGCACATCATATACCACCAGATTATTTAAAATAACGCAATGACACATAAAGAAATGGAAAATATACAAGACGAACTTACCCATGATTTTGTCTTCATGCGATCAGTCCTCAATCCTTTCAAAATCAAATCACATTTTAAGAGACTGGTCTTCCTGAATGGAAACCCCTCAAAATTACCACCACACGACAAAACAAACAACAAAATCGTTACCGCTGATAGCAACTGGATTTAACGCTGAGGGTTGGTAGCACAGAGGCCGCCAGGATGATGCCATGATATGTGGCAGACGGTATCATGTTAGAAGTTTGGGGGCGAGGGGGATGGTGTTAAGAGGGATTGATAGGGTCCGTGAGATAAGTGGTTCCTTGCATGTTGGTACACTGCCCTTCTCGCTTCTCTTCACTCCTCTTTTTTCCTTTACAACTCTTTCGTTTATATATGTATGTGATTTTGGTGGAATCATTAATGAGGAGGATTTCGATATGACGGGATTTTTCCCATTCATTCACGGCCCATCCGTCTCATCTCTATTCAAGTCCAGTGATATCCAAATAAAAGGAGAGTTGGGTACATTTATTAATCAGTAATGGAGTAATGTTTTTCCAGATAGGAGGAATGACAGCGTTGTTTTCTATCGATCAGGTAAAGTATGAATGTAGTTGTGGCGAATGGGAAAGCTTGAATCGCTTGTACTTTTGTCGACACTGTTCCAACATCCGGTGTATGTTATGTGTAAGTCAAGAAACGGACACTTCGTTCTGTCCCTCGTGTCTTGACAACGTATCGACCGGTGAAGCACGACAAAAGAGAAATAGGTGCTCCAACTGCTACCAGTGTCCTGTTTGCGGTGGGTACTTTATGATGAAGAAAGTTTGTATATTGACAATATGAGTAGTAAGTTCTCATAAACTTCGTCAACTAATGAATCTGTATTTTCACAGCCAAAGTTCGTACTTTATCGTAACTTAGCATATTTGTCACTGTTACAGGAATGAGTGCTGTTATACGGGCATCCAACGAAACTTATCATTTATCATGCAATACCTGTCGTTGGACGACGACAGATTCGGGTATACCTGACTCCACTTCATCAACAACTTGGCCACAATATCAGTTTGAAGATGAGCAGCTGTTGTCTGCATTTCTAGAAACAATGAGAAATTACGCAGCTATCGAAAGAGCTGATCGTGAACGGCACAAATATTATAAAAGGTAGGGAAATATAAAATCATACTCTTATTTCTTGTGCAATTTAAACCCAAATGCTGAGGAGAAGTGCGCAGTTTTAACCTCTTCGGACATTTTTATAACTCTGAAGATGATGTTTTGCAGAAGAACAAACCTTAGTACCGTTCTTCCGGATCGTTTTGGTCTACAGACAATGTATAACCGACGAAAAGCAATGTTAGCTGAACGAACAGAAAAGAAATTCCCAGCACTAGAATCTACAGATGATGTAGCACCACTGGATGATTCCATTTTTGACGAGCACGAAACAAGTACTTACTAATCTATATGTTTCCATGCATTTCTTAATCATTTATATCGGTCAGTATTTAAATTAAACAGTAGCTGAAATACTCTTTTTCTTATGCAGTTTGCAACATAAGTACGGAAGAGAAATGCGCAGTTTTAACCTTTTCGAACACTGTAGTCAAGATACGAGTTTATTTTGTTTTTTAAAAATTTTCTCACCATTCTGTAACGTATATTTTATAACAATAAAAAATTTTTGCCAATTAATTGGCTATATTTTTGAATCAGTAATGGTCATATAAGAAAATCTCACTGAAAAGTGTCGCTCACATTAATTAAGGAAATTTTTGTACCCGACAGTTCCGAAAAGAAATATCCTTTGTTTTGTAGAAAACTTTTATTTGTACCATAGGTATAGAAAGCATTCCAACTTTGATGCAAGAAACAAAACAACCTCTAGCCAGTGGGCGACCTCTCTTACCAATTAGAACGCCTCTTGCTGGACGTCATTCACTGCGTTGCAAACAGTGCGATCACAGTTTGTGCAAAGGAGAATACAGTCCTACTTCGATTAAATTCAAGATTCAGGTACTAAATCAAATAATCTTTTAACTTCAAAATAGATGTCTATCAGTGAAGATAGACAGTACATAATTAACTGCTTCTAGTTACCATATCCAGATTCCGAGGATTATCACCATCATGCTAATTGTTGCTGTTTTGTCATAGATTTTTTTCTAAAGCATTTTCTTACTAAGAAGAACTTCGATGGATTTTTTAGGTTCTGGCTGGAAATCATGTGCCCGATATTCGTCTGTCACGTCAAGCAGCTCTTGTAAGCAATCAGTGGTGCCCACTTTTTCTCACTGTATCCAACTTCTCCGCGAGTCTTGCACGCGTTGTAATTACTCCATATACAAATGACGATGAGTCGTATGTTAAGGTAAATAATGCAGTTTTTTGTTTTGAACTTTCACAGTGTAAGGTAGCATGTTGACTTGCGCATCTAAATAGGTGTTAGTATGGTCGCTCAAAGTTTATGTCTTACAGTGCGATTCTTCTGTCATTGAGTTGTCTGTACCAAATAGAGATGATGCGATGGAGTGGGATGAAACATTTGAAAAGTCTGCTAACGAAACTGAAAGGTTGGTTATTTTGTTGATGTGATCCTTTCTGATACCGATGAGATGAATACTTTTCATGTTTTCCACGACAGAATACCTTGCTCGTAATTTAATTTATTGGGGTTCTTTTAGTATCCGGGATATTTCTAGCATCCAAAATATTCACTGATTTTTACATTCAAAATATTTACTAAAGAATACTAAAACTGAAAGTTTGTGCAAAATATGCCGTTCTTCATCATTTAATGCGATTTTCTTTTATTGCAGATTTGCTACAGTTTGTGTTTTCAGCAGAGAAGATGGTTTCTTAAGCTGAAGATTTGTTTTACTTTTCAGTTTAATTGTGTTCAGACGACGGCATCGCATTGGTATAAGATTTAATGTTTATGCGACTGGAGGCGAGGATAGAAAATTGGCATTAGTTGTGAAGTACAATAACTGTAGCAGTTCATTCGAACATAGTGGTGATCAGACTTGGCTTCAACACAAGGTTTGCGTATTCCTGGGTATGGCTAAAGCTGCAGAAGAATTTGTTGCTGCTGTAAACAGATAGTTATATTTCTACTTTTGAACTGATTGCTGCTCAACTGTTAATAGAGGTATATATTTTTTCGTTGTTCTTGTGTTTGGCTTACTGGTCTGTAAGATGATTTGCTGTTGGAGTTCTGCATTTTGTATTACCTGATTTCACCTTTGTTTCATTTTATCACAAACTATTACCAGAATAAACATTTAAAATAGTAGAAATTGTACGTATATGGTCAGAAGCCACTTTGTTTACTGTATATTTACCTTAATATAAAAATGCTGTATACAGGGAGAGGGATAGGCAAATAGAGGGGAGAAAAATCAAAAGAAAGTTGCTGCATTATTGTTTCCATCTGGTAATTCAAAAAAAAAATCTGGAAGGATCTGTACATATCATATTTTTCTCTTCTTTCATTACTCCGTATAACCAACTAATTGTGCTGACTTTGTTATAGATTTTATGTGAACTTTTCTATTTGCTAGAAATTACTGCAGCGATGGGAACCAAGACAGGTGATGAAAAGTTTGGACATGCATTGCATGACGATCTCACGCTGTCTGCCATCTGTAAGGTAAGTTGTTGTGGAAGTTTGCTTTTTTACTTTACTTGTCAGATTCAACAATTATATCGTAATTGTCATATGAATACATGGATGGAATTCGTTTCAGAAAATAAAACAGAAAGAGAGCGAGGGAAACCGGCGAGTTCGTTTAAGTCGGCGTGCGTGGAAGTACCGGATTGATGATAATGAAAATGAAAAAGAAGCTTGCTTGCAACGCTGTGCATATGTTAGTCGTCGAACGCAATTGGCATGTAAAAACTATCGCCGTTCTTCAGAGCTGACACTGGAAGGTTTTTGCGAAGTGGTATGGTATTTATTAATGATCTGTTGATATGGTAAATTTCTTCGAGAGACTCATTTGTGTCCTTAATACAGTTGTGTCGCCATCTGGAGACGCAATGCATTAAGTAACTAAATCTTAAAGAGGTTTTAGATATATCAGTTTATTCTACTAGAAGTGCTGATTAAGGTAGTTTGAAATAAGAAAGACTCCTACTCTTGATTGTTTTTTAAGCATACTCATTTTTTCCAACAACTGGCACAGTATGCTGAAGCGGAGCAACGTCGTATTGAAAGGACTCTGCTCAATAACGCGAAAGATATGTCTACAATGTGAGTTTTGTATCCACATGGTTGCTGTGTTTTTTGATTGTAAGGAAGGAATTTGTATAAACCAAAAAGGAATCTAAATTTGATGTATTGATAAAAGGAGAATGAAAAACATCCTTTTGAAGTTCGATAAAAAGCAAACAATCTTTTAGCGCTGATGATGAAACACTGATGACGGTGGAAGACTGGGCTTGTTCAGAACAAGATTTGTTCAATGATCTTTTTTTGGATGACGATGATGAAGACCCTCTTAAGTAATACATGATTTTTTGTCGAGCTCTTTATTTTTTTGATAGTTTATGTTTTTTGCTAAAACGTGGTCGATCATACGCTGTATGCAACTGTGTATGAATTTCTAAAAGAAGTGCAAATGAAAAATGGAATTTAAAACCAGTGTTTGGTTTCAAGTTACCATCTTCATCCATTTTCTAGCTTTCTCGCAGTTCATTCTTACGTGTGGAGAAATATTATTCATCCCTAGTTATATAACTAGAAATATTTTTCATCCCTAGTTATATAACTTTTATAACAGTTTTATAACAGTTGATGTTTTAAACAGGAATGCTGAAGTTTGGACTGATGAAGAAGTAGTTCGCTGTCAACTAATTGCTCTTGAACGGAAATTGTCTGTCACTCGTGATTTACGGAAATTGATAGCCGAAAAAGTACGTCGTCTCACTGCTTCTTACACGAAGGATATGGAAGACCAAAAGAAAGGTAACTTACTATTGTATGGAGTATTCTTTAATCATTCAGGTCAGCAATTGAGATTTAACTATTTGAGGACGAAATTACTTGATGAATATATGTATGGAATAGAAATCAAATTTTTCAGGGAAAGCAAAAATTGAAGATAGTCGCTTACAGGAGATTCAGCTTGCTAATGGGAAGTATCACTCATATCATTCATCAAAGGATCAATATATGTTGAGAAGATTGAAGGCAAGACTTGAGTGGGATGGTTCTGAGGAACACAAATTAGATTATCTTAAAATAGATGACATGAAAAGTACACAGTGCATCTTCATTCCTGAAGTAAGTTCTGTTTTATCCCCGGAAAGTACCGCAGATGACTGTTTTCGCAGAAAACAATAATGCAATTTCTGGAAATTGTACTCTGAAATTAACTGCATTGCCAGTTTGTTTTCCATGTTCTTTAGCTATCTATTTGGATTTTTTAGTGGATGGAAATGCCCATTATCGAATATACAGCAGCTTCTGAATATAACTCTATTTTTAAACAATTGATATTCAGAGTAATATTCTGTTAAATGACAAATATTACGAAACAGTCACTGGTTCAATTCTTGAAAGAAGCAAAGAGCCAAATGAAACGAGTGTGGAGCACGATTCTCACATTATTCGAGGTCTGTTAAACAAACTATGTAAACAAATCGAACAAGCTTTGAATTCTGGAAAAGACCCGACACGTATTTCTCTTGAGAATAAAAGTGAAATGGGGATGAAGAAAATGCATCGTTGTTCGAATTGGACACTTCCAAAATTGAATCATTGTATTGCACGTAAGTGGGCTAATTATATATCTTATACGCTTGAAATCTATATATACTTCGTATTCGCCTCATCTGCAGTTTATCTGCAGTCTTTCAGTTTAATCTGATACTCAACTGCTTTATCTATGTACTATATTGTTAATTGGAATATTTCCGTTAATATTCATGATTTAAGACATTTATGATGATCGTCGACAACATCTTTTTGCATCATGTGTCGTATGCGGCGCCCTGGGTTTGGATTTTGGTGATGGATTGAATTTCTGTTTCAAACATATTGGTTTGCACATTTTTCTTATTATATATCTAGTTTTTGAAAGCTTTACAGTCTTTATTCTCATATTTAATCGTATCTAACTGTCATCTTTTGAAAAGATAGGATAGTGCACATTTTCAAATATTAGCTGAAGTTGTTCCTCTCCTGCCAGATCATATTTTCTCCATGAACGTCTTTACCTTTGTCCACATTATATCCTTAATTTTGATAACTTCACGATACAGCGCAACCTCTTTTAGCTCTGACTGATCGTTTTTACTATTTTCCGTACATGTCTTCTCGCTTCCATTGCAGTATCACTCTCATATGGCGTACCTGTCTCCACTTTGATGACATGACTTCTATTGTTTAGTATTTTGAATAGATTATTCCAGCTAGAAGAAATCAGACTTCGATCAGTACTGTGGACCATTGGGAAACAATTACCATGCAGCAAGGAGTGGTTCCAATAAGCAACACATCGGGTATCCGCAATACACCTACTATTGTACAAGTACGATTTTACTACGATTTATTCGAGGATTTCCTTAGAAGTAACGTGGAAATACGGAATATTATTTATTCCATTAGATGTCGTGGTTTTACTATTGGGATAGAATATTTAATTTCTTTTGATCCAACTTTCTTATTAATAAGCGTCACAGTTCGTTTTATTTACATTTATTTCTTTGCTCCAAATTACTTCTTTCGATGATGAAACATCGAAGCTTTTAGCCCTTAACCTTCAATTAATCCTTGATTCATCTAAGTCTTTTTATGTCATTAAAATAACCTCCAGGCACAAAATGATGTAAGGTCTGACTCGAAATCATTGGCAGATTCTTCTGCGACTGCTGCTGATGGTGGAGGTTAGTTGTGTTCATTTTTCTTGTTTAATTAATTAAGTTACGATGATTTGCTGTGAACAGTGAGACTGTTTTTTAACGTCAAAGCCTTTAAAATATAAAGATTATCACAGTCTTATGTTTATGGATCGATGGTTACGGGTACTTGTGTATTAATATTGATACTTTTCATACAATCGTTATTATCGACCTAGTTAACAATCTCCCACTTTTTGGATTTTCAGCTTAGTTTTTTTAAATATTTTTTCATGCATCCATATCAGTGCTTTTTCCCACTTTTTTATTTTAATTTCGCCACATGTAATACGGACAACATTAGAAATTTCCCACATTCAATTGCCTTTGATTTCTTCCACAATAAAAGCAATGCTTGATAACGTGTAGGAGATGTCGATGAAGGAAATAAGAACATACCTATAAAATTCATTGTCATTGATGAAAGAAGAGATGAGAAAAGTGGAACTAATGTAAAAATAAATACGTCAGCTAAAGGAACCGTAAGGTCTGCTTTATTACATACTCTTTGTTTATTTGTATGTACCACTTTTTTCGCTGCTTATATTCAATTTCCACTTTACTAAGTCTTCAGGACTTTAAATTTATTGTCTTTATGTAGAGCTGAAATATTCATTATCAGCAAATAAAAAGTGAAGTAATGCAGTGAAACAGTAAGCTGTCCCTTGGCTCTTCATCATGAATCTACCTTCCTTCCTTTCATTATTTTCAAGGTGGATTCCCAAATTTTCCATCGTGTTTTTCCTGTACTACAAGCCTTTTATTGTATTTAAAAAATCCTTTTTCCTGTTCCAGAAACTCTGGAGATGTATTACAACATGGTGTATCACTACATAGGCCATGGCAAGAAGAAGATCTTCACTCTTGTGCTCGAACTAGACCGTTTGTGACCGAGAATTTTCCCAAAACCAAAATAAGGTCTGCTGCATGGTTTAAATAATTTCTGCAGACATCTGAAAGCTTTTGAACTATCTAGATCTATTGAGAATATTTCGTACATCGTTTGTTGGAACATTAATATATCAAAGTGTGAAATTAGTAATTTCCAGACGAACCGCTGGAACTCGATATTCACTGTCAGACGTCAGGGATTATTTAGGCGGTTAGTTTCAGTGGACTTTAATTTTAAAGCGTCTAATTAATTAGTTAGATGTTGATTGAAATATTTGTCTGTAGCCAACTAATTTTTTGCTCTGTTTATTGGAATTGTCTGCAAATATATTCTGCTATACTTAATATCGTTATCCTTAGTGTTTCGACTCATATTTTGCTATGGGATACAAAAATCAGATTTTATATGCAGTACTCATTTCTTTTTGGTATACTTTTTTATAAATGAGTCCCAAATAGTTATATACTTTGGAGTTTTTTTTTGAAGGTAATGTGTTAAGTCCCTCCATATATCGCTCACAAGAACAGCTGTCGAAATCAATGGTGCAGGATCTTTTAAATGGTGGACCAACCAGAGCAGCAGCATCAGCATCACAGTTAATTTCTAGAAGAATTGCAGCCCCCACAACCAGTTTTACCCCTAAAATTGGATTCAAAAGGTAATACCGATTTGGACTTTTAATAGTTCAGTTATTCCTTTCAGCATTCACATATAAAATTCTAGACGTTTCTTTATTAAAAAATACAAATATGTCTGTTTAACATCTCAAAAATTTAACCTATTGTCTAAAAATAAATTCATGCAGATGTTAATGGTTGTTCATTGGTAAATTTTCATTTTACTCTATTCGTTTGTTTTGCATTCAGTGGATGTGCAAATTCGATATTACACGTCACTTTCAGTTTCCACCAATAAATTGGAGTAAACGTGGTTAATTTAACTGAAGTTAATATGAAGGGAAAATTTTATACTATGGATGAATTATATATGTATCGATATTTTTCATCCATGCACAACTTACCCTTTAAACAATGAGCTACCACGCGGTATGTTTCAGAACTGTCTATAATACGGTAAATAGATCGGTTGTTGAACCTCCTGAAATGATATCATTGAGATCAACAAGCAATGCGTCTGTTGCACCATCGATGAATTTAACATCTGCATCTTCTAGACTCGCTCTACAAAGACCAGTAACTTTTTCTCTGAAAGAAAATAAGTTATACATCCTACAGCGTTAAAAGGTAATTTTATAGATCGTATTGCGAAATCGCACAGGAACATCATCATCTCCCGTCCCTGGGCAACCGGTACACTTACCTCCACGCTATATTGCTACTGTAGGTAAGTTAAAGTCATTTCTGAAGAAATTACTACGGTCTGAAAAGTTGCGAAAAAATTGGTCTTCTATTTACTCTGTTATGAATTTGTAATTATGTTTGTTTTTCGTTTGTGTTAAATATGTTTATATAGGCACTTCTCGTCCATTACCGAACTGGCGTAACCGTAGTACTATTTCATTGGACAATAGAATAAAACGAGCACCAGCGAATGTTGTTTTACCTATGGATTACTCTAATCGGTACTTTTTTTTATTATTATTTTAAGAGCAACGGTTGCAGGATAGGGAAAAAGGATAATTTCAGATGGTCTTTCTTCTGCTTCTATTCTATTGATCTTATCTGTTGAGAGGGAGGTTTAACCAGCTTGATTCGAACAAACGTAATATAGTTCTATAATGCTAGACACAATTAGTTAGAAGAGATGCGTGAGATGACAAAGCTGCTTTAACATTGACATTTTCAAGCTGTGGAGTCAAGTATCGTATGAACTGTCATACCAACTATTTGTGAAAAAAGGATAGACATTTATAACAAGTTAGTCATGGGAAATTATTTTATATTGTGTAAATTAAAAATTTGGGAAAAGTCATAAAAGACTTAAATTATTTAAACAGTTCTAGACCTGCGAATGCAGCAACATCCAGGATTGGTCCCTATTTCCGGCGACGTGATGAGCGACAATTCATAAGTGGTGAGTTCTTTTAAATTACTTTTTCAGGGCTCTTCACAACAAATATTATTTGCATTCTAACTGTTCAAACATTCTTGTTGTTAATACATAATAAAACTGCTTAAGCAGTTAGAGTGCACGAATGTGAATTAAGACGAATGTATCTAACGGTTTTGTTTAATGAACTTTCAGTTTCGCTGTGAATTTTTAGTTGCGCACTGAAGGTTATACACTCATTGTCATCCCACTTCCGGACATTGGTGTAGGTTCTAGTTCTCACCCATACATCCCACTTCATTCTACTTCCAGCATTTATTTTGACCCATATATATTTTGCGGTACTTTCAAAAAAGGGGCTTTTATTGTTTATTCCTTATTGAAATTATTCTGGTTTTTGTTGGAGGTGGCTTTATTTTATAACTTTATTTCTTTTTTTTTAACTTTACCTTACTTTACTTTGGACTTTATCCCTTTGTTTTTTACACTTTGTTGTTCAAAACGCTTTTCGTATCGTATTTAGCTATACCCTTTTTAATCTTTCGAAATTTCCCATCCATTACTGACTTTTTCTGAGTCTGCAGTTTGCGAAGCATTCCTCAAAGCTGCATATATTTACCGATATTGTCCACTTTTCCTGTTAAGATTCAAATAGTTTCAGGAAATGCACGGTCACGGCTTGTTGCTATCGATTCATTATCTTATACTGCTCCACGAGTTCAACCGCGCTCGTCTTATTCACTTCCTACATTTCGACAGGTTCCACTTTATTCTTTTCTTTCATGTACTTTGAATGGTATTTACTTGCAAAACATATGTAATTAATTCTGATGCTTCATTCAGGAGATCCCGAGGCCAGTAGTTTGTCGATCTCGTATTACAGCCGAACCGAAGCCACCACCAACAGCCTCAGCCGAAACTCTAGAAACAGCGGCAGCTGTAGCTAGTATAGCTGCTGATTTAGAAACATCTGAGGATAAAGACGATGAACCTGATGGTAAGTTAGCAGGCTGACTATAATTCCGGTCGAGTAGGCGGGTTTTTTTTTGAATTTTTCAATAATCAGCGCTGAAATTTTTTGGAATTTAAAAGCTTTTACTCTGAACTGGTAATGTTGATTGCATTGATACACTCCAGTCTAAGGAACAGTCTTTATGTGTTGTCATCGGCATTTCTGTAGGTTGCTTAAGTGAAATTGGTCATTTTGAAATTTTCGCTACTTGGAAAATAAAGGTTTGCATGATTAATCTCTGTTCTGCTGTTATAAGTACTTGTGGTTAATATTTCAAAAAAAGACTTTCTAGAAATAATTGGAAGACTCGAAGCATCTGCTTGGCAGACCGCTGAAAAACCACCAATCGCTCAGAAATTAGCTTCTGAACAACGTGCAGCAACTAGATCAATTGATAAAAAAGGTATCTTATTCTCTGTTCTTGAGAACTGATATACGTTCTGAAAAATTATAAATTGTGGATTCTCTCTGAGAACGTAAACTATAGTTTCAGAACGGTGTATGAGAATGTGAGGATGCACTAGGATCTATCAGTTGTATTGACCATTAACCATTGTTATAATAACAGCGAAATCAGTTGTCCTCTGCACGGCTATATCGAATACGCGAAAACTTCGTAACTGAAAAAATCCAGCGAATTGAAATAGTTGTTAGGTTGAATGTTTGGAACTCAGTTGATAGGCATATATTTTTTAGGGATGTACCAAGTGCATCGGAAACCAGTAATAAGTGCTCAACTACCTTGCTTTCAAGACAATCAAGTGGTGAAAGTACGGAAGATGGATTATCAGTGCTTGCAATGGCTGCTGCGTCACGAGCTTTTGATTCCGACCAATCACCACCGCCTTCCAAAAAATCCAAGTATGGCCAGTTAGGCTTGGAAGAAGAAGATGATGAATGAGGCAAATCATGATACCCTGTTAGTCGAAGCAGAAGGCTCAAAATTACATATAAGTTGCAAAAACGTAAAACTGTATTTGGTCATGTTTACGGCCCGGGGTTCATCAAGCAGGAGGGTTAAATTCATGTTGCATCGAGTAGGTAATGGTAGTGGATGTGGACTCTAGTTTTTCCTTTATTTATTTCTTACAGTAGAACTGGTCGTTGTGAGACTACAGTTATTTAGCTGAGGTGGCCTCACGCAAGAGCCTATGCAGATGGAATGACGTTCGAGAGCATTATACTTATAGCTCGAATAATCTTAGTGATTGGTGATTCCAAAAATCCTCTTTAACTACTGTAAAATGTTGGGAAAGTATAGGTTATTATATTGTAAGATAGAAGAATACTTGAAGAAATATTTGATATATGATCTTTCTGGCTATCATAATTCCGTACTCTGGACTGATCACTCAGAATTACGTGGCCTCACCATTTGTTGTAAACTTGTCATCATGTATTCGTTTTCATAGTTCTGTTTGTCATTAAACGCACTAAAAAGTCGAACTTTGTTATTTTCAGGTGATTCAACAAAGTCGTGTTGAGTAATGTGTATGCTGCGAGTAAACAAATTTCTTCTCTGTATGTATTTATCAAAAAGTGCTGAGTAGAGCTTCTATATGATTACAATTTCGTTATTAATCTTACTGATACTGATTTATTCTTTAAAAGTAATTTTTTTTTAAAGATCCGATGGTGCCAATAGAATAGTTATATCGGCAACAGTAGAAAGGAAATATTTACGCTCTAGCTTTGAGAGAGCTTTGTTATGTTGTCGTATTTTATTCTCACCGTTACGTTAAATTTGTTGCCTAAATTTTAGCAGAATCCATCAGCATAGGTTTATGATTTGTAGTTACGGTGTTTAACATATATTATTTCTGTTAATGTATCGATGGGACAAAAGGTAGTTCCACGAATAATTTCCGGAAGGATAAAGATTAATGTATATATGGTGAAAATTCGCCTTCAGACGGGAATCGTGAAGTGATCACATCCCGTCATATAAAAATAATCGTCTCAGATTGCAGATTTGATATGACAGTTCCACTAATCAGAAATATGGTACAAACGGAGTGGTTCTTTGCCTTCGTGTAACTTGATTTCCGCATGGCATCTCAACATATCTGACCATTACTTGATTTTCCAATCTGATTTCGGAATCTTCCGAAGTGCTAATTGAATATTCTAATTACCCAACCCGTCGTGTCGTTGCTGTTGTAATTTATCTTCGCTATTATCTCGGTTTATGACACGACTACCTATGCCATTTTGGAAAAGTGTTGCTTAGGTGACTTTATTCCTGAGATTCCTTCAGTATTATATCCTACAAAACCATTTAAGGTGAGAAGTGTCGCTGGAATGTAGATATTCATGAAATTTAGTGAGAATTTTAGGCAGTTCCAAACACTCAACATATTGCAGCACATACTGTGACTTCTTCAAAGTGTCATTTTGGATTGGTAGAACTGTGGGGAATGGCAAATCTGAGGTATCGCCTAGCAGTTAATTTGGTGTACGTTTTGCTGCGTTCTTCGTAATTTAAACTTTCTTGTATATTACAAAGCTTGTCGCACATGAAACGACGGAGAAATGCATTGTCATGAGTATTCCGTGTCCCATGACAATACGAATTTGGATTTATACCCCACCTAGTTTCAATAAAGGTACAGAGAGATGGAAATAAGGAATTGGGCATATAGGTTAAATTAATGAAATGAACTTAATCGTTGTTATGAACTGTGGCAACACAGAAAAGCTTGTATTCGACAGCTGAAAACCTTTCATGGTGAAGTCTTGCTTTTCCCGGAAGTTTTAATCTGGTTTGGAAAGTTGGGTGTTGTGAACTAGTCACAATGAGTGAAGTTCAATTTCTGATAGCAAAACTTTAGCTCCAATGCAAATGTAAGCAGTAATTAGCAGATAAATGTATTTCTATTTGTATTTACATGCTGAATTTTCTCTGAAAGCTTTATTAAAAGCTTACGGATGCATTCATACCAACTGAATTTTCATCTGCTTCTTTATTCAGATTCATCAGTGATTTGTTATTGTACTGATGATTTTATTCACCTCCTTTCATCTATCCGCTACTAATTTAGTTCCATTTTGTAAATAAATTGACCATTGGAAATGAAACAGTTCATAATGTCTTATGTACGAAGTTATCCTTTTTCTTGCTTTCCTATTATTAAAAAGGTATAGATTTATGTGTTTGATTTATCTATACCCGTTTATACATTTATTGTATATTTGAATTTAGACGAACTAAACTTTGTATCCACATGGAATGGCCCAAAAGAAAGCACCTTTCATAAAGTAAAAAAAAGCGAAAGGTTACTCCAGCAAATAACTCAGAAGCATACTCGAACCTACAAATAAACTGGTGGTTCAAAATTGCCTTGGATCAGAAAGTACTTAGGAATGGTCAAGTTCTACTTTTCCTGATGTTTAAAATCTTGAGAAGAAATCGTTCTTCTAAGTGAATGTTTCCTAGAAGTATGAAGCACGACCGAGAAGTGGGAACTGTGCGGACAATAATCTATTATTTTTTGGTTTCAGTTCCTAAAACTACTGACTCAAAGCAGAAAAGAAACTGATTTTTTGATTGAAATCAGTAATTTTATAAATGAAATAATGATAAATTGGGACTGTTAAGAGTCTGCTATACACAGCATTGCATTCCAATAGTTCTCTTTTTACATTACTTTACTTCATGTAATGGATCGGTTCGTACTATGAATAGGTAATTTTACATTGCGTCAAGCCAATATCAATCATTTTTACTAGTTGCTGAAATATTTCATAAACTGAGGATACGGATCATTTTTGTGCCTATATGCGTATATAATTCTGGCTGCCGAAAGATCCAACATTATTCCTCTACATGATTCCAACTGTTTCAATAAATTTTGAACGATTGTTCTAAAGCAGGAGAAAACTGCTTAGTCTGAAATTTGGATAATTTTAATTTTGTCAATCTCATGTGATCAGCAAAGAAGCGTGAATTAACGTTATTAACCCCGCTTTCAAACAAAGCGAATTACAACTTTTCAAAGGATCCCGAAAAGCCGTCACGCATTAGTAAGCTCAAGTTCGGCGCAACACTGCGATATACGTCGACGATACAAAAACCAGTCTGGAAAAATAACGTTTGCTACGTGAAGGCATTATCAAGTTCGTTAGCACTCTAACACATTTATAATAAGTCCTGTGGTGGTATGATCAATATGGTCATCTGAAAGGATCACTTTCGTGACCATCCCGTGTAATCTTCTACTCATTCGTATGGAGCTTTCGAGAACCTTACGTATACTTTACGCTTCTTCATTAATGATACCAACTACTGTCACTTCTTGAAATCAGATATGGAACGTGAGTTCTGTCTATATAACTCAGTATTTCTAATTTAACATTTCAATAATGAAAATTCCAGAAACACACAGCGAGATTCTTGTCGATGAAAAGGTTACAGTCTAAATCGTCATCATCTTCACCAAACGAATTGAGTAAATTCATCGCTACTTTCATTCACCCGATATAAAATAACTCGACCATTGTCATCGCGGGTAACACAGTATCGAACTGTAAACGACAATTATCAACAGAGTCTTTAATGTTCTTTTCTACAGGAGTTAAATTTGCAGATTTTACACTATATAAGTAGAACTCACTGAAATTACACCTAGTTCTCCTGAAAATTTTTTCATCCTTTGCTGCTGCTTAATGAGAGAAACCGAAGATGACAGAAAACAAGAAAATTTATATAGCAGCAAAGGTGGCTACATCTGATGGCATATTGTATAAAAATGACTGATTTGACATACGTGAAATTCGAGGTCGTTCTTAACAGCTGGTAGGAAATGCTGCCTTGCGAAGTAGACGGATATGCTTATCACCTAGAATTTTCAACGTCTGATCCATTTCAATATATCACAGGAGCATACCCGATCCTTTATTATTACATTAAGTATGACAATACAGTCAGTTAGGTATCAAAATGACTGTATTATAATGCCGTATTGCTAGAAATTTTAAATAAACCGGATGAAGGAATGGCATATTGGACGTCAACAAAATTTAGCTAGCGAGTTTGGAAAAAACGGCTTGATGATAGCATCAAGCGTTTTTTTGGATGACAAGTAAATCATTCAACATGAGGTCAACTGAATGGCATATAGGAGTCCTAGCAGAGTACAATGAATGGTTGAAGTTTACGATTTGATCTCATTTCAGAATTACTTGTTTTTTAAAATTTATTGATTTATTTACAATGGATAGTTATGAACTGGTTACAGAATAAATAGAAGGATATAATCTGTTAAAGTACCTGAGGATAGACTAAAAGTAAAGGCACCCAAAAGTAGGTCATAATTTGTCAGTGTTTGTAGGCAATCTCTCAAGATTTTCAGTTCCTGAAAAAAAAGAAAGTTCAACAAAAAAAGTTCACACATTCTTTGCAGGACAGAAATATAAAATAATACTAACATCGACAAGTTTGCTCATTTCTAAATCATTTATCACTTTTCCACTCCTAGCGTTCAACACGTGCATTACTGACCAAGTTATCGATAGCCAGTACTTATCGTATAATACTTCAAAGCTCTTTCTAACTCTTCCTTCGTCATAAATCCTGCCAAATTAATTTCTCTGCAAGAAAACAATGATGGATTATAAAACGAAAAAAGAAAAAGACATTTGTAGCCTAAAATTGGTGGAATAATGTTAACCGTAAGGGAACCTGAGCTATCTGCTTCTTTGTTCTTTCCTGATTTTTATGTTTTATCTTTTGTTTTTACGTGGGTCTTTCATTGCAGTTTTTTTCTGGTTTTTGCCCTCTGGTCGAGAAAGATTTGAGCTAAGATAAAGCCAAAAAGATTTTTTTTTAATTTCTGTAGCTATGTTTTGGCATTGCGGACGTAAGAGGATGAATGCGTCGCCACAGAGTAGTAAATCATTTTCAGCTCCGCTTCTAAAGTAATGAAGATGACAAATGCCGGCTTCCACTAAACTATTCATTGTGGGGAAGCGCTTCCGAATCCGTACGCTAATATCTCGAAGTACCAAACATTGTGTCAAACAGGCATTTCGCACAATTGTTCGACGACACATTCGCGATTCTTCATCCTCACCCAACACGCAGCTACTGACGAATAGCGCCAAACTGGGCAGTAATGAAGGTGAATCACCAAGCAATTAAAACAGAGGAAATTAACATGAAATTGGAATTAAAAAACTGATACACTCGTTCTCTTCGAAGATATTTTTGAAAAAATAGAGAAGTTCATCAATAAGTTACAAATCTTTCTATGAAACCCATATTATGGAGTGAAACGTCCCATCGAGTGGCAATGGACGAAACAAAAAAGCCTAAGACAAATATGAGATTACTGCGATTCAAATATTTCCCGAAATATATTTCATTCCGTTCAAATACACTGAAATATCTCTATTTTTAACGAAGATTAAAGATTGAATTAGCAGAAATATTTGCCTACTTTACACTCCCACTTCCCATTCATCTAGCGGTATATTGGAATGGACAGTACCGAACCATATCCTCAAGTACAGCTTTATGTTAGTAGTCAACACCAACATTTCAGCATCATCATCCACTATCAGAGATGTCGAAATTACGTCATAACATGAATACGTTCATTTTATTCAGCCAAAAGGAATAAGTGTGCCAAAAGGAACTTTAGTAACAAAAAGATGGTGAATTGTGGTTAGTGATGGAGTAAAGAAAAGCTTTTCAAGTTGCTTCGCATTTGATATACGAGACTGAAAACTTGGAAAAAAGGACCTTTCCACTTGTTAACTCATAAACCAGCCCGATTTATAATAGCAAGTGACAAGCAAGTACAAAACTGTCCAAATAAATAATTCTTTCAGCACAATTTTCCATATGCTGGCTTTTCAACGAAATAGCAATTTGAGGAATACAAATACAGATGCCGTGGAGATGTCTAAATTATAGGATATAACCATATTTTCCTTCCCTAGAAGAGAGTAATTTATACAACCATTGAGATAATTATTCAGTTCGCCCTTTTCTCGTGCATAATTACTCAGAAATTTGACATATTATCACATGACCAAAGAATAATTGTTCAAGCCATTTATCGAGATGAGATTATAAATGGGGAGTTTTTTGAACCCTCACTAAAACGGTGGTAATTGTGATGGAATGAGATTTCGAGAACAGTGGTAGTTTTAGTAAATCATTAAAAAAACCAGCAAAAGCAAACATCAATGGAAAACATCTGGAAACCCAACTTGGCGCTTATATTTTCATCTAAATCGAAAAGTACGCCATTGTTTGCTGTGCAAATATATGTCTTTTTTTCATTTCACATCCCACATTTCTGTAACAGAAATAAGTCCCGTAGCTTATGTATTTGGCAAAAAAAATTAATATGGAAAATTTCAAAACACTGACCATTAATCATAAAAAGAACTAGGTTAATCTAAACAAACCAGTATTAGTCTGTTGACCTCACACGGAACCTCATTTGTCAATATCAGCGATGATTAAATTGATAGATCCAAAAATTTTTGACTACTGTTTCAAATATCATTTGTGCTAAGCAAAAAATTTATATATGTAATATATATATATATATATATATATATGTAGAGAGAGAGAAAGCTGAGAGGGCATACATAAGAATACAGAGATAAAAATGAATGCATAATCTTAAATATTTATTTAATAAATTTCTGAAGTTGATGCTTAGTGTTAGAGGAACATACGATAGATCTCATTATAAGATATCCGAATGTAGTGAAAGGACTTCTTCAGTTCGTGTTACCTTTCACTGTTTTCTGGACTTCTAAATGACAGCAATACCTGAACATCATTGGTGAGAAACGTTTTAAATTAGGAAAAATAGGATATCCTTCATAGAATATTACACCTTCCTTCGACCTATCCATGCATTTGTCTGCCATTATGCACAGGTGAAAAAGTTTCCAGTATAGCTATTCTCGAGATACATTCCCTGACTTAGTCATTTGAGCAGCAATCCTCCGAGGTATTTACCAACAATTATTTCGTCTAGTAGCCATAAACTCTGCTACAACGGAATCTGTTCTCACGGGAACTAGAGAATTTCATAGTGTTGCTTACTTGAAGTTTTTCACCGTTGACAGCTGTGTTCCTGCAAGTAGTTACAGTTTATCGGAAGGATGGTTACCCCGGAGTTTGGGACACCAACATCGTTTGACGATGCCGACCGAGCGGTGTCTGTTCCACCCCAAAAGTTGCAGAGTTCAAAGGTGCGTTCTTCCATTTATTCATTGCACATGCTGCGGAACTTTCCGGTTATTCATTTCGTTTTTTTGCCCGTTTCTGAAAAAAAGTTTGCGTGACAACTTCTGAAGGATTCCTCGATCAGGCACTTTATTCATATTGCGCTAGTCAGCCATTGTCTTCAGAAATCATTGGGGAATTACATTATACTAAAAAAAAAAAAAAACAAGAAATATCGAATTTTTGTGTTGCAGTGCTGAGGTAGGGGAGGGAAACTTTAGAAGGGTGAACTGGGGGAAATAAAAAGAAATCCGATAAGTGATTTTGCAGGTAGTAGTTCTTGCAGCGAAAAAGTTGGAGACAGGGAAGGAAGTTCGTGTTGTACTGCCAGAAGAAAAATACCTTGGACGTCTTCAAGAAATTATTGTGAGGGATTATTTCCCTGAATTGCCAAAACTGAAAGTATGTATTTTTTCGATTACCTAGTAAAAGAGTTTATTCTGACAAAAAATTGCTAAGACTTAGAGGAAGCGCTTTTTCAAATTTGTCTAAAACAAAAACCTAAAACATTCTTGTTCTAGGCCCAGAAGGAATATTTGGACGCAGTTGCGGCTAATGACTTGACGAAAATTCGTGAGTTGCAGCTGCGCTACAGCACAAAGCGTACTATTCGGCGTACTTCACCTATGATTGCAATTGACAGCCCGGCTATATTTGATCCCAATACACCTGGACCTAGCTCTTACACAAAATCAAACGTTGCAAATAGCAAAGAAAAAAGCTTCACAAAGGTCCGATTTTAGTAGTGGATTGCATATGGAAAACATAATGCATTTAATTTCAATAGCAGTTGCCAAGAAAGGGGATTGTGCCTTGAGTAGATGGACAATGACAATTTTATTTCATTCATAGTTACGTGTGAAGCAGTTTTTTGGAAGAGCTACTACAGCCACACTGTGAAAACGAAATTTAAGTTGAAAATTAATATTTGATTAACCTTCAATATATGCTTGCAAATTAACTGCATTATTTAGAATTTCATTATTATTTCTGCAATACTATTTGTTTCTAGAGGGAAAAGACATGTGAAAGTCTTACGGTTGATACTTATTTGAATAAGTTCACCTCGGAAGATAATGCTTCATTCGAAGAACTTGCATTGTTGCACAAAAAGAAGGAACAAATCCGTAACGCATGGATGTATGAAGCAGAAAGAAAGCATAATGAAGAGTTTATTACCCGCGGAAACGAATTAATGAAGGCCGCTGATGAACAGATCATAATCTCTTTGTCTACTGGAGCCGTCGAAGGTATTTCAATTCGGTATTCATGGGTATTCATAAAGCTGCATTGTTTTTACCGAATTTTGATGTCAGTGAATTTAATAACAAATTCTGTTATTTTTTATTAGTAGATTTATTGACTTACATCTAATGAAGAATAACAGAATTTGGAACTGTGAAGTTTCGCATCAATTTCTGTGCATTATGGTATACGTCCCGGTACCCCGGAAAACTTTTTTTCTTACCTTTGAAAAAAGAAAACTTCAAAAGGAGTTGGAAATGTAATATTCAAATTGGCATAGCAAATAGTGCAAAGATATTTCAACGATTTTTATTTTAAATGGAAAATCAGTGATTTTAGGAAAGCCTAAAGAGCTTGATAACTGGGCTTATAAAGCACGAAATATTGTACATTTTCATCCTGAAGAGGCACCGTTGACACTGGATGAGCATCTTCAAAGACAGACAGCAAATCAAAGGATCATAAACAAAAGCGCCACCCGTTTTTCAGAGGAAGTCAGCAGGGAGAAAAGACAGGTATTTTTTTTAGAACTTTTTTTAAGAACGAACTTCTTAAATTTTTTTTGAGCAAACAATAAGTGACTAATTACAGATCACTGCAATTAAAGGAGTGCTGCAGCAGACAGCAGTGAATGCAGGAAAGGTGGACATAACAGGGCGTGAAGGAGGTTTTTCTAAGACTGGTGTGGTGGAATTAATTGCCACCCCATCACCAACTCCAGGTAATTTTTTTATGTTGTTGTTAAGATCTGTGGGGCTTTTCGGATTTTCACTTTAAATTTGCTTTCTTATATCTCATTAGATTGTCTTCCTTACCTTGCAACTCCATAGGTGAGGATCGCAATTTAAGGAAAAGGAAATATACCGTTCTCTCAGAAGCCAAGTAGTGTTCATTTATTTTTTGATTTCATGAACGAGATAGTGATGATAAATTTTCGGTGTTTTTTGCTGATTTGCAGTGGACAAACTGTTATAATCAATTTCATTTTTTATTGCAGTTGCAGTACTTTTTTACTCGCATTAGTGAGAATTATGTTTTTTTTTAATTTTTCAAGTTTTTTTTATAACTTTGCATACAAACCGTGAACAGGTGAGAGCTATGCATTCGACTATTTATTCTAAATTAATTTTGAAGTATTTGATTTGAGGCGTCGATGAATCTCCATTTATGACGTGGGGTGAAATCGAGGGGACGCCATTTCGGCTTGACGCTTCAGATATGGCTACACCATCTTCTGCTCCCGCTTTTAAGGCAAGTTATCTGAGTTTAGTTGTCAATAGTTTCTATAAACTCATTTTTCTAGTATACTATGTCTTAAAATCACTGTTGACATGCGTTTTTGAGTAGGATTTTTAGATTCCTGAAATACCGGTTCGAGAGAAGATAGCTCAAAGTATAGCTGAAACAATTGCAAAGCGTTATCATGATAAACGGAAAGTGGCTATGCGACAAGTGGAAAAACATCATGCGTAAGTTTTTTCATTTATCGCCCTTCAGTTATCATTTCGACATGATATAGTGTCTAATTTGAATATTCATTCGTCTATTGCTTCCAGTATTACTCTCATCATCAGATCATATGCACAGTTTTTGGGTAACTTTAAATAAACAAGCTGATTAGAAATAGCCGACTAACTTTTCTAAGCCTTCACTATTGTTGTCATTTAAAAAGTCTGATATCTGATAATTTTAGTAGAACACCGAGCTTCGGCTCTATACGCACTTCAGAAAAGCTTACTACGATGTCCCCTGCTGCGAGGCGTCTTGCAGCACATGGGCTTGGAATTCGATTGAGCTCAGATAGAGAGTTAAAGATCAGTTGCAATTGCACACCATCACGGTCAGGGTGAGCTCTCATGTTTAAAAAAGTCAATTATGCTGCAAAGTCTATTCGATGAAAATGAAATCATTTCAGCTGTACAGATAATCATCTTGGTTACGTTTGGTTCAAGATATGTATAAATATCCTCTTGATAATTCAGAAGAATACAGTTTGTAGATGAATTGAACATAACATTATTGTGCAGACATTTCGAGTTATTCTGTTTCTAGAAACAGATATTTAGTTTTTGCAAAAATGAAATATAATAAGCAGGCAGTCACTGTATTTTTTTCAAATTTCACATATGTTGTCCCAGCTGTGAATAACCTATATCTATCACAGTGAACTAAAGAAACCCGTTGTTTATTGAAAAACAGCGTATTTTCACATGAAACGAATCTCTTTATCTAAGTTATTGACGATGTCAGAAAAGCATTTAGGTTATCATTTTAGGACATCACATTCCATATGTTCGACTGGTACTCCAGATTTATCACAGCTGTTAAAGAAAACATCAAAGAGAAATGTAGAGGGCGTTATCACTCATGCAGACGCCAACTTATCCATAACCGATAATTTGCTTAGTTTCGGACAGTCAAGTACTACCGCTGTGAAAAAGATCCGTCCATCTGCGGCTGATTTCTTCTAATGTTTTATCACTTTGTGCATAATTCGCTACAAATAAAATTTTACCGCAGTTTATTTGTGATACATGCTGTCGTATTTTCCGTCCAGTATTTGTGGGACACTTAAATAAAATTAAGGTGAGCTTCAATAAGATGTCTCATTGTTCATGGCTGCATTCCTGTGATTAGACCGTTTGCACCATTTTTTCGCCACTTTTCTTCAGCCATGAATAAAGATAAAACACTGCTGTACATATTTTAGTTTTAGCAAGATTGAAAAGTGTTATGGGAGATCACACTTGATGTAGGTCCCTGACTCGAACTGTCATTTGTCAAAATATTGGGTGAAATGATTTACATTTAGGTCTGTTAATCTTCTTGAAATGATCGTTTTACATCAGAAACTCCAGAGTGAAGTTTCAAAAGTTGGTAACTTTGGTCAGTATCATGGAAAAGTGTATGTGTTTGTGCTTGCGCAGCATCGATTTTGCATTGTTGGTGCTGGTGATGGTTAGTTCGCGAGCCATCCATCGATAGCGGGTAGGGCGTGCCGCGTTTTTCTTTGAGGTATAGCATCATCACCAATATGGGCTGTTACACTCGCGGTAACGTCGTTGATGGTCATATGCGTCGTTGATGGTCTTGGTTGGCAGTGGATCGATCGATACAGTTTGTTTCATTGGGATGTATGTATTTCCAGTTCGGAGTAATCGGGTTTGTCTAACACGAGATCGGCATTACATCTGATGATGCGGAGACCTGAACGCATGATTAGTGCAGCTATATTTTCTGGGGAAGTGTTTGATTGTTCATTTCTTTTTTGATTTCAGATTATGAGTACCTAAAATCAGATAAGGTTCAGTCCGTTACGTTTTGGTTTCATTGCAGCGTTGCTTTGGTTAAAATCATTGCACTAAATTAGTACAAAAGATGAGTTGTTACTCGTTTTTGTTTTCTGTAGGGAAAATCGTTTTGGTGAGGCAGCGTATTGGACCTGCTCCTCACCTAAATCTAACGGTATTTCTTCTTTGGAGTAAATCTTTGGTTTCAGTTGTGGTAAAAGATTGCACTGTATTACACAGTAGCTTCTGGCCATGAATTTTTTAAAGACTGATGCTGTCCAGTATATTTGTTTTATATCACACTGTGATGTAATATCTTTCATGACACCTACAGGTGTCTCTCCCATTTCCAGTGATTATAGACTTGGTTACGGAGAGCCAGCCATCAATATAGATAAAACCCAAACATTCTTCTCTTGTACTTAATTTAATTCAAGTATCTATTAGAAGATGGATGGATATTCGTCACTTTTTATTTTTTAAGGAAATTTCGCAATAAATTTCTATAAAATGTTGAAGTACATTAGTATCTTCTGATGTTCCTTCTAGACTGATTTCCAAATACATTTTGCAATAATTCATAAAATGTTTTTCTTTACATTCACTTGTTTTATCACATAAGGTACTATTGTACCTTTACAATCCTAATCGAAGACAGAGAATGTGGCGTAATTTTTCATCGCTCCTCTGTCAGTGTGTCAACGTTTCTTATATTAGCAGTTTTCACAACCTTTTTCAAGTTTGAGTTGTTTCTGATTGACTTGCATAGATCCACTTTTTTACTGATGACTACTTAAAGAGTTATTCATCGATCTAGATTGCAAGTCATAGTGACTCTCGTGTTTTAAAATTCATTTTATGGTACTTGAAAATCTAAAATCGTGTTTGGCTCTGAAACCAGTTTAAATTTCCTTTAGATCAGATCAAAATCTGTTACTTAGCTTCTGTTTATCTGATTAAACGCGTGGGACAAGATCGTCAAGGTCGTCCAGTACTTTTCGCTTAAAAGTAGATTTTTAAATTGGCTGCTTACAGATATTATTAAACAAAGGCGTAATGTTATATGATGGTATACAAAGAAGCAGGTCATTCGCCGGAAAGCAAGAATAAGCTTACCGAGGCTGAACAAAGCAATAAAGGTTAGTTTGTTGGACGTCTCAACTGCGAATGGTATTGCTGGGTGTTTCATATGAAAATCGGATTCTAAGTTTGCATTTATTAAAAACTTTTAGAAGCTCACTGCTCATCACCTTCGTGTAGTATCAGAAGTGAAGAGTTAAGTGAAGTGAGTGGTGGTAGTCCAGCAACAAAAAGCCTTCGTAATAGCCGGCAGTTAATG
>NW_018108211.1:309498-331601 GCF_000183805.2 Loa loa
GAACCAAATAATACCTTCCTCCTCATTACAAAAAAAAAAACAATTTTTTAAAATTAAACGATGACAATGATGACAGTTTGTTCTTTTACCAGTCCTTATTGATATATTCGTTAAGTTAGTTGTCCATGTCGTTAAAATTCCAACAAATCATTTCTTTTTCCTTTCCTTTCTCAACTTTATATCTTTATCGTTTCATTTTCAATTCTTTTCTTTTTTTTTTTTTTATTTTTTGTTTCTGTTCAATTGCATAATTATTTTATGGTACTTGAAAATCTAAAATCGTGTTTGGCTCTGAAACCAGTTTTAAATTTCCTTTAGATCAGATCAAAATCTGTTACTTAGCTTCTGTTTATCTGATTAAACGCGTGGGACAAGATCGTCAAGGTCGTCCAGTACTTTTCGCTTAAAAGTAGATTTTTAAATTGGCTGCTTACAGATATTATTAAACAAAGGCGTAATGTTATATGATGGTATACAAAGAAGCAGGTCATTCGCCGGAAAGCAAGAATAAGCTTACCGAGGCTGAACAAAGCAATAAAGGTTAGTTTGTTGGACGTCTCAACTGCGAATGGTATTGCTGGGTGTTTCATATGAAAATCGGATTCTAAGTTTGCATTTATTAAAAACTTTTAGAAGCTCACTGCTCATCACCTTCGTGTAGTATCAGAAGTGAAGAGTTAAGTGAAGTGAGTGGTGGTAGTCCAGCAACAAAAAGCCTTCGTAATAGCCGGCAGTTAATGCATTCTACAAAAAAGAAGGAAAAACATTCGAAAGACCGGGAAGTGTCATCGAAAAAGCGTCGAAAATCAGTTTCACCATCTTTTCAGCACAGTCGGTTAGTTTAGTTTATGCACTCTGATTTTAAATTCCCTTTAGAGACGCAGTTATATGAAACACTTTCAACAGACAATCATTGTTTTTTGTTTCAATTCAGGCTAACTACAGTTGGTCGTGGTTTTTGACAAACTTTACCTAGAGCATTTTTTTAGAAACCTTGCTAACAGGAGTTATTGACCTCGTTTGGCTTGATTCACATTGTTTCTTCATTAATTGAACTTGCATGCAATTCTAATATTTGTTGTAATATGGAATCTAGTGTCATCATGGGTGATTGTCATTTATATCATGGACGAAAACTTTTTCAGTGGGCCATTCGATGCATAAAATTGCTCGAATGAGCCTCATTGAAAGATTATAAATATGGAACTTTTAGTCAATACTGCCTTGATTCTCTTTTGAATTCCAGTGATTTGTTTTGTTTCTCTCGTCATTTTGTCTATCATTATAAAAAGAAAGGTAAATCACTTGAGGTCAAAGAAAGAATCAAAACACTAGTAGGAGTCGCTTACTTTAATCTGACTCCTTATAAATTTACATAGAGCGGATGCAAAAGTCAGATCATTATTATTTCAGGAGGTCAAGGTCGAGATCTCTTTCTCGCAGTCGGAAAAGAAGGCGATCTCCTTCTCCGTCAACAAACGGTAAAGTTAGAGAGCATGAACGTCGTTCGGATCATAGAAAAAATGATACACGTCGAGACTTGATACAAACAAATAGACGCAGTAATCAGAGCAGGTAATTTTGGATTCAGTTTAATCTTTGATTTCCCTGGAGTGTTGAATGACACAGTAAAGGAATTATTTGTGGAAGTTGTTCTGTTTTTTTTTCTAAATTTATTGGAATTGGCTTTTTTTGAAAAGAAGCACACTGTTTGTCTCTTTTTCGAACTTTTGTTTGATACTATTGATGATTATGACCGTCACAGGCGTCGTCGTACTCCTCAGAGATCGTCGAGGCGTTCTGATAGGCGAGAAGGACGTCGTAAAAGGAGTAGAAGTCGTTCGAGTGTATCCAGTTCCAGTTCTTCTGATACTACATCATCAAGCATGAACGAGTAAGCACTTCGTTTCACTTCGAAAAACAGCATATTGACAAAACTTTTAAGAATAAAATTATTTTGCATTGAATTTTAGAATGCGTATGAAGTCATCACTTCTTGGTGAAATTATGACAAGACATCATGATAAAAGAATCGATAGGACTGCAAGGGAATGGAAGGAAAAACGGCATAGGCGTAGCCCAGCAGCAAAAAAACGTCCATCACGTAGACGTGCGCCATCGTCTGATTCATCGACGTCATCTTCTGGTCGCAGCCCTCCATCCTCTGTAAATTTTAAATAATATAAAAGAAAAAGTAATGACATGCAATGATCAAACGGAAACTTGCCATAATTTTGTCTCTTCGAGGTCTTTAGATCTCTTTAACTGCCCATGTAACATTTATTGCCTTCCAATTTATTAAATAAATTGTATTATAGGCGTCTACATTAGTGGTGCCGCCACCCCCACCACCATCAATTCGGGCAATTCCAGCGAGCGTTCCGCCACCAGCGGCATCTTTTATGCCAGCTGTGCCGACTTTCATACCACCTCCACCAGCTCCAATTGGTATGGATCCAAATGCATATCAAGTGGCAATGGCGGCTTATACTGCACAATATGGATATGCTGGTCAGGTAAGACTTTTGCAGTGACTTTTCTCTTTATTTTACGATAAAGAGTGTTGTTTCTAGATGTGTTTTCACATCATTTTAGTATGCACACTTTGTCGAATTTCACGTTCAGATTATTTCCTTTGATTTTACGATTGCGTGTGACACTGTACTTCAGGAAAGCTTGTGAAATCATCTCGTTTAAGGTAATCAGTCTTTGTATTATTTATTTCTTATTAAAATTTCGACAAATATGTTTTCAGATGGCAGCCTTCACTATCCCACCACCTCCATATTCGCAGCCTCCGCCTATACCGCCTCCTCCAATTGCACCGAATCCTATCTTACCGCCTCCTCCTTTACCACCCATGCCTTCATCTATGCCACTACCGCCTTGTTTACCTGTTAACACATCACAGCCTCCTCCACCTGCACCGCCTGCAATACCTAATCCAAATCTTGTGTCATCGGTAATTGCAGCTCATCCTATACAACGCGATGCCTCTATGCCTCCTGTTGCACCTCCACCAGCTCCTCCACCAATGCCACCACAGCCCAAACGAACGTTCATACGACCTTTGTAATTTTATTTGATTTATATTCGAATGTTACTTATAAATTGATATGCATATAATTTGTTAGTTAGGAAAGAGGTTCATCATGTTATTTATAGCGGCCAAAATTACTTTTGTTTTTCATTGCATTATTTTCGATTCATACTGGAGGGTCTGCTGTTCAAACAGAGTTATTTTTTGCAAGCCAGTGCAACTGATGTGAGTCAACGTACATGGCAACTTATAAAGTGGAAATCATGAACTTATAGGGTATTAAATAAGCGTTTGAAGTTGCGGGAAGATCCAGAAAACTGGGGTTGCTCAACGGTGGAAAAATATGAAATCAAAACTCAAGTAGGTGAAGGCACATATGGACAAGTGTACAAAGCACATGATAAGATCACTCGTAAGTTCTTTGCGTAGTTATCTCAAATGCATTGTATATATATATATACATGTATATATGTATATGGTCAATTTCTGACTCGTACATGATGAATAAAGATATCGTTTGCTGGTATCAAACTTTGTTTTACGCTTTTATATATCTTAATTTGTATTTAAAGACGTTAACAACTTTCAGTTTTTACTATTAATGATTGGTAAGAAGTATGTTACGATGAAGTCATTATCTGTGAAGACAAAGCGTGCAGTTAATTATTCTGCGTAAAAAAAATGTTTTCCAGAAGAAGTGGTTGCTTTGAAAAAGGTGCGTTTGGAGAATGAAAAAGAAGGCTTTCCAATTACAGCTGTTCGTGAAATCAAGATTCTGAGACAGCTCAACCATCGGAATGTTGTAAAGCTAATCGATATTGTTACTGACAAGCAAACTGCTGCCGATTTTAGGAAAGATAAAGGTATGTTCTTCCACTCTTCCGTACAGTGATGTATTTTTCGCTATTCTTTGCTAAAGTCTTGAGATTAGATTATTTTTGAGATAATTTTTATCTCTCCCGCCGCTACCTTCAGGCGCATTTTATTTGGTGTTTGAATACCTGGATCACGATCTTATGGGCATACTGGAAAGCCAATTTGTTGAGTTTTCTGATGACCAAATCTCATCACTCATGAAGCAGCTTGTTTCTGGATTAGAGTATTGCCATTCGATTGGATTTCTCCATCGTGATATCAAGTGTTCAAATATCCTTTTGAATAACAAGTACGATTTACGTTATTGCAAGTTCCTTTTGCATTTACTCCCCATATTAATAGCCGCTAAAGTATTGTGATTCTTAATACAAAATAATATGCTTATATTTTAATACAAAATAATATAAAATAATATGCTGCTTTAGAGGAGAGCTGAAGTTAGCGGATCTTGGCTTAGCCAGATTTTACGATGAAGATCAGGACCGTCCTTACACCAACCGCGTTATAACGCTTTGGTACCGTCCACCAGAACTTCTGCTTGGTGAGGAACGATATACAACTGCTGTTGATGTGTGGAGTGTCGGGTTTGTTGTTTTGCTCATACATATCTTAGTGTAAATGAGAATATTGCTTCGATTGTAACATAGATACTACTAGGACTGTAATACATGAATTGCAGGTGTATTCTTGGCGAATTATACACAAAAAAGCCAATGTTTCAAGGAAACACTGAGATGGTGCAGTTGGACGTAATATCGAAACTTTGTGGTACACCATCGCCGGAAAATTGGCCTGATGTAATCAAGTTACCACTATATTGCAGCTTTCGGCCAAAACGTACCTTTCCTCGAGTCTTGCGTGATGCGTTTGGATTGTAAGTTTTCGCAGATCTGAAAATACTCTACAAATATTTGCTTGTCTCAGTCATTTACTGATCTGATTGCAGCATACCTGATAAACCTTTGGATTTACTCGACCGAATGCTTGAATTAGATCCAAGGAAGCGTATTACTTCAAAAGCGTCTCTTACACATCCCTGGTTGAAAGATGTGGATCCCTCAAGAGTACCACCACCGAAGCTTCCGCATTGGCAAGATTGTCATGAGCTATGGTCAAAAAAACAGAGGAAAAACCGGTTGGCTAGTAGTAAGTATCCTTTATCTTTAAATGGGGCATTTCAAATATTGTATACAAATGGAAAAAATTATTGAGACTTGGATGAATCAAACCAGGAGAATTGTATTTTTGATTGAATTTTGACTGGATTTTTGATTTCGTCTTGAATGCATTTACCTTTCAACCGCGTGTATCATATTGGATGATCTTTTGTGTTAATTTAGTGGTGCCATTCTTCATCGCCCAAGTTGCTTATATTAAACGTCAGTGTACTTTCTTTTCATCTTTCATTTAAAAAATAACATGTTTTAGGTAACTTGGTAATGCCGCAGTCTTCACAATCACATGCGCAATTTGTACAGCAACATCACCCTGTGCATCCTTCTAGTTCGCATCAGGTTTCTTTTATTACTTTGTCTTTACATTCCCCTTTTCCACTTGAACGTCACTTGTTATTTGCTGAAGCATGAAACAAATATCACCTTTTATTTGCAGTCTGATTCGAGCACAAGTTTGAGAAGTGGGCCACCACTTTTCACGGCAAGACGATTGAACATTGCAAATTTATCTACTGAGAGTAATACATCTTCAGAAGCTTCATTAAAAAGTTAGATATGCATCACATTTTCAAGATTGTAATAAATTCTCCAAAAAGTGTACCACCACTCTAACGACAAGACTATCAAGTATTTAAAGTTATATTTCCGCTAAAACAAAGGATAGTTGCAAGTAATTAAGGACAGTGTAAGTTTTAAGGTATTTTAGAGATTGTAAACAGAGACGCACTTGACAGATTATTTTGCAGATGTAGATGCAGCAATTCGAGCAATTCAGGCCGATCCAAGCAACTTGGAAGCGGCACGTGCATTGTTGGCTAATTTAAGTCCAACGGCAGCAGCATCTGTTTTACAGCTTGTTAGTAAAAGTGGTGTTTTGCCACCAGCAGTGATGTCGGCACTTTCAACATCTACCGCAGATGCATCGCATGCACATCCACGAATACAGAACCAACTCAGTGAGATACTGGGACAGCTTGCATCAATGGAACCGAAAGGTAGTATATCAGTTACTATTACAAGTAATTCTACTTCAAATGTACCAACATACCAGCAGACTTCGTCATTAGCTTTATGGCAAGTGTCGCTAAACAACAGTGAATACTTTCAATACTGACGCTTATATATTTCTGATATAAAGCAATTTTATTTATATTTTCTTTTAATGTCAGAGCATATAATTCATATCTTTTTTCACGTTTGAAGTAGAAAATCGGGGTGGGAACCAATTCTTTTCTTCTATTATATCACATGTTATTGCTTATTTCGTGATATTACAATTTTATATAGATAACATTTACGTTTTTCAAAAGTTGAAATTCTTCCTAACAACTTCTAAAGATTTAATAAAATGATTATTCAAATATGGTGGATTCAGTGTTTTATGTTGCTCTCTTGTTTATTAATCTATCAATAAAGAATTGTTCTGTGTGGAAGCTATGCTTTGATGTTTTATGTGATGATGTTAAAAGTTATTTAAAATAATATTTTTATGTTCGCAGATGTTCCCGGATGTTTGAACTGATGTATTGCAAACTAGTAGGATTCCCATAGATTTTGCTGAGATTTTCGTTTTTAATCATTTCAAATTTCTTTAGTTTATGTGGCCATATTTCCTACATCCAAGTCTTCATGAAAAAATCTCATATCTTTCGCTAGGCAGAACAATCGTCAATGTACTTGCTTCATTAATTTACATAGAGCTTTTGAGGAACAAAAGAAGGACCGTTATTAATGTTGTGTTATCAGACCTTACTCGGACACTTATGCAAGTTCTCTGTAGATTCAGTGGGTAGTCTAATTTTATTAGCTTGTTACCATTATGTTATTATGTTTTATTTGACTTCAAGGATTAACTTTCGTTGAGCTAAGGAGAGTGTTTTTCTGCTTTGAAAAAGAATTCTCGTATTATTAATCCTGTAACATGTTCGTATGCGCTTTGGAATGCTAGGGTTACAGTCTGCTTTGATTTTCAGTGCTCTCATACTTCTCTTCTTAATTGGGAGTATTATTAGAGAGCGGGATAATATTAATGGAATGATTTTTTTGTATTCCTTGTTCCAAACCAGAAATTTGAAAATACGGCTATGTAACTATTTTATGGTGTGAATGGAAGCTTCAGGCTTCTTCAGTTCGTTTTTGGATGAAAGGATTAACTCATGTCTGAACAACTGCTGCTACCTTGTGTTACATCTTTTCTGAACTGAAGTAGTAAGATGAGATTATTTTGTTTACGTATTGCATTATTAACTTCCAGGTAACGGAGAATATCATAGTTCAGTTTTTTTTTGACGCTTGTTTTTGTTGATCATTGAAAAAATATGTTTTAGGAGATTTGTCGTCCGCCGTAGAGCCAAGAATACTTCCAGCAAGAGAGAAGGAAGCTGTGAGAAAGCCAGTAAACACAGTCGAACTGAACGTGAGAAATACTTCTGGGATCCCAGTACAATCCACAAATGGTAGTGATGTGGATTGCAATCGGATTTTAGTAACATTAAAATCTGAAAATTCTGAGCAGAAGCAATCGCCTACCAAGCGTTCTGAACTGTTGAATTGACGGTGTTCTAGGGAGGAGGAGGTGCTGGCGATGTTTCCTCTTTGAGAAGTGCGGTTAGTATGCCGAAGGGATTTCTTGAATTCCTACTTATGTGTCACACGTCGATGCTTATGTATGAAAACAGTCGGCTAATGCAACTACTGTTGTTGAGGAAGAATTATTGGCGTTTCCGGGAGAGGTAATCATATAGTCAGTTGCATTATTACTTTGTGTCGCTGTTACATTTTTGTTGTAATGTTTGTATGAAATGATTCGAAATTGAATAATGGACGATCGTAAGAAAGGTATGGTCCTTTTTGAGACGTTCCATTGGCAAATCTTTTGTCAGTTGCACAGGATGTTTGGTACTCAAGGAAGTCGGCTTTAATCTCTAGTGTGCAGTATGTAACTGAAGCCGTTTGATACGAAATCCGGATATACAAAATGAAAATATATCATTCTGTGCAAAGTGGATCCGGTTTCGGTTTTTATGTTGGTGGCTCCCGGAATTAATCATCATTCAGTCCTATTGTAAATTTGCTTTTGTTTCATTTACGAGTGCTTTTTCCTCTCAAGTCGTTAATATTGGTACCTTTACGTGTAAGTAATAACATGAAAAAGGCTTGGCGTTTATTAAGAAACAACTTGACGAGACCACTTCTTATCAACAACAGCATGTCCATCATGTGACCAGAGATATCCACATATTGCGATGTCGGTCTGCCAAAGTCGTCCTGGTTAGTTGTCCACTATGTTTTTAAAATTTCGGAAATCGAGACACGTTGACTCCGATCACCAACTTGCTGTTCTGAAATCGTCTGAGTGCCTTTCAATACATTCTTTCCTGAACTATAGGTTCCATCATTACTTCAAGTTTGCGTTTGACTAGTTTGAGTTCTCACCTTTTTAGAGTAATGAGTAAGGGAAACTGAGAGTGAAATTAAAGTTCATACTGCAGCAGATACAGAACCGACCTTCATCTCTCCTGTCCCATTTTAAGTAATTTAAATATCAAACATTCCTAGAACAATTAACAAGGAAGTCAAGAAATAGAACTATTTCCCATAAGTCACCTAAACTTTTCTATTTGCTGTTTTCTAACCTTCAGACTTGTACTGCGAAAAGGGCAAAACACCGGAGACGGGGTATTTTAATCTACTTAATCTATACACTGAAGACTGCAGCGGTGTTTCATACGAAGTAAATTCGTCATAAGAATTTGTCCGAAACTAAACTCGTACTCTCCGTTTCTTTATCATTGTGTGTCTTGCGCAAATCTAAGTTTCCGCATTTCTCATTTATCGTTGACACATCATTATTAATTCTTGAAAGGGTAACATCCCTCTCATCCGAAAGCTTATGTTCGTTTTCCTACACTTTTTTTGTTTAGCTTGATCATCAAAGATTTAAGAAATCCAGCACGTTTTTATTAAGTTCACAGTGGTTAATATAGACTGAGAAGATTGTATCACATCATTGTTCATCTAATCAACGACTAGCATAAAATTTCTCTAACTTCGCCCAAGGATTAGATGTCATAGCCGGTATGACGTAGTCGTTGACATCAAACTGTTCAGCAAGATATACCGTTCCTGAATTCCTATTGTGACGTCTGCTGTTGGGAGAAGTTGAACAGGAACTACCACGTTCTTGTATCTGAATGATAAATTATTGTACCTTTTTCCAAGTCTAATGTAAGCTCCCGATGGTACGTCCTAAACAATAGGAAATATGTCCTGTTGATGACAGTAAATTAATCGGGATGAAAAAGTTTTATTCTACCAATAATGCACCCACTCTACATTTTCATCACTTATAATTCTTTTCATCCTACCAAACGTGAAGCATCTACCGTGTTTTGTGGATTTTTATAGATATATGGCGAGGATGCTCTCGACAGACCATGCCAATTTGGAGAATGTTGGACGTTGGTGAGATTATTTACCGAATAAGTCGGTGCAGACCAATGGCAACACGGTCGCTTTTGATGTTGATAAGATGGTCTCTGACGAAAAGACGAATGAGGGCTGGGCATCGTTACATAAGGTGGAAACATTGAAGGAGCATAGGGACTTCTGAAAGGATTGTCAAAACGACTGGTCTTCAGGGAATTTATAGGACGAGGAGTATCTGAAACAAGGTCTGTTTCAGTCTTATAGCAATTATCATCTTTTATACAAGCTCGCAAGTACAAATGCAACTACCCAAACAATCAATCCATTGTGCGTCCCTCATTGGTATGACACAAGTATACAAAGGATGGGGCCAACAGCGGCTTTCCGATGGGATTCAAAAACTTTCGATTTTTAAGTCATCTATTTAGATCACTTACCGGTTATGCTGTCCATGAAATTCTTCATAGATTGATTACATGGACAGATTGATTACATACACCATATTCGTGCAGCGTGTTTTGCGAGAATCGGGAAGAGAGAACGGCTGCATGAATGAACGACAGGGTAATATGCTTCGCCTTCATCATGGTGATCGTGCAGTTTCTTTTCATTTTACAAATTGGAGGGGGATAACTCATAAAAAACTTTTGGAAGGGAACAACTCACCGGAACTCTTTTCTCGTCGTGACAACATTTTTTGCTCGTTGTTGTTGTACGTATCTGTCTTTTCAGCAACTGAAAATAAAATAGGAGTCGGAGAGATGCCTTGAACGAACTCACTAACAACCCCCTAGCATCACTCTATAACTTGTTAATGGTCAGGAATTCGTGGCCGACCATTTTTGCCGTTAAATGTCGCTATGCAACATTAGTTTTTCAATCCTACAAGTTTTGTGACTTATATGCTTGGAATATTTGTTGAGTATCTAGGTTTATATTATTCTTAAATTCGTTCAGTCACAACATTGGCGCTGCGTCATCGTTCCTCTTGCTTATGAATCGGTTTTATTTCTGTCCTGTCCTGAAATATCATTGCTTTCAGAAAAAAAAAATGAATGCAATCATGAAAAGTTTATCTCGTCATTCTGCAAAAGAATGGATAAGTTATTTCTGTTCCACTCATTTTTGGGGTCCTGTTGCCAACTGGGGTATCCCAATTGCTGCATTGGCGGATTTAAAAAAGAGTCCCGAGTTAATTTCAGGTATGCTACTATCTAGCAGATTAGCGAGGAATTTGTTCTACATATATCTGCGAGTTGAAAGAAAGTAGAAAATTTCAAGAGCATTCATGGTAGTATTCTACATTTCCTAATAGTGAGGAGCGTATCTCATGTTAATTCTAGGTCCAATGACCACTGCTTTATGCATCTATTCAGCAGTTTTTATGCGATTTGCATGTCGTGTCGAACCGCGCAATATGCTTCTTTTCGCATGCCATTTCGCAAACATCTCTTTGCAACTCATGCAGGTAATATACCATAAGTGAAAATCACCTTTCAGATGGATAACTAAGCTTTTTCAAGATGGCACACCTCTCTCTTGTGGATTCGTTCCTGCGGCAGAGAAAGTGATCACTTCATCTGTTCCAAATAAGAGCTGATAGCCAGAATAGCAAAGAATAATATACTTATTTATGGTTTATGTCAATAATGCAAGTAGCTTTGAGGCAGTTAGGTGACTAGAGTATTTTTTTACAGCGGATTTCTGTCATTAATTTCTAGGAAATTTTGAATTCATCCATATTTTGTAGATGGCCCGTTTTCTCAACTACAACTACCTACATATTATGGAGGATCCAACATTCGCTTATGATCGAACTAACAGCACGCTTCTTATGGAGAAAATGGACTAAGTTGTAATAACACAGAAGGAGATGAATGGAGCGAAATATCCCTCCACATCTGATCTTCCAGGAATTTCTGCACATATATTCGTTAAGAAATGATTAGTTCTTTTTTTTGTAATCTTGTATTTATACTGTAGTACTGTATTTCTTTGCATCCGAGTTTTCTAGTTTACTTCGCTTTCGCTTTGTATAGGTGCTTGTAAATTCCCATGTACAGTAGATAATCACTGCGATTTGAATAAAGTTTGTGATTCAGGTTGGGTATCAATAGCATATAAATATCAAAGTGTTAATGTATAACCACCCTAGATGTTGATTTTCCTGTTGCAAAAGTCTTTCTGAAGTGAAGAGGAAGTTGTTGGAAATAGTGTGAACGGCTGTTTATATTTCTCACTTTGAAATGTCTGCAAGCAAGCGGTTCAAGTGAATAATAACTGATGTGAGTAAATCATGCACAACATAAAGACATGTGTTTTGAAATTCGATATATTGTGCGGATATGCAAGTTTTCAAAGAGAGCATCATTCGTTTCGCTCAGATAATTTAAGTCGAGCCTACTGCCGAGGTGTATCATTGGATAGTTGACGGTCTTATATGAAGATATAACGAGCAATGTCCCCACTATTATGCAGCATAAACTTGAAGAATAATATCAAGGGTGTGCGAGAGATAATAAGCTGTTTTAGTGACAGCATAATAATGACCAAATTACGGAGACTACTTGGAAAAAAATCTTAATTAAAATCTTAATCTAATTTTAATAAAATTTTAACGAAAATTTTTGAATGATATCAATTGTGTGTTAGCTCGAATTGGGGACAAGGTTAGGGTTAGGTCGTCATAGTGTCGCACATAGGGTCAAACTATCTAGCAGCTTGAAATTTGTAAAGAATGATTCGATTACCACCAAGTATGTTATGTTTCAAAATTTGTGGGACCGATCGGCGTGAATCCATATTACTACAGTTTCTCACGATATCTTGTGAGAAACTGGAATAAAATCCGATAGATGTTCACTTGTTAGCACTGCAAATGTTTGGGAATTTCTGAGGTGCTCAGAACTAAATGAATGTCGCTCCCACACACAGTAATGATTTTGTGTCAAAGTGAATAAGTTAATTGGAGCCGCCACGGTGTCTCATCTTTGAAGTTCTCCATTGCCTTTTGACACAAAAAGTAATCACACGCATGCTTAGCATTAAATCCAAGGCTATTTTGCTAACGATAATCTTAGATGTAGGATGAAAGCATCCTATATAAATCATTCTGACTCGATGGAAAGTTTATTTGAGCTTTCTTACTCATTTGACACTCGTCATTTCCTATCTAAGCAATCGTTGAGTTTTGAAACGGTTTTCGTGAAGAACGAATGTTTGACATAGGTTTATTCTTATTTCTTACTTTTAGCTACATTTAAATAAGCTAAATTGCTACTAGTGAGAAAGAAAACTATTCGAACTGCGCTTTGGCAACAATTAAAGAAAACAATTTATTTTTCAGGAATGTTTCTGGCAATAGCATTATTGTTTTTCGTCATTTGGTCACCGGTTTTTCATACTGTCATGATTGTAGTAAGCGCCCCCACTCAACAACAGCCGGATCCGGAAGAATTCTGGATTTCTGTTGATTTGTTAAATGTTGAGTGGAAGCCGTCTTGCTTCATAATCAGTTATTGCAATAAACCGGAACTGAAAATGATCAAGGCAAATCCGGTAAACGGAGAGAAAAGCACATTTAGTTGGCAGTTAGACCAAAATCTTCAACTGGTAGGAAGAGTTTTTCTTGAACGATAGTAACTGAACGTGATTAAAAAAACTTTTATAATTAGAGCGATATCTTTTGTTGTTTGGAAAAGTATCATAATCTTTAAATGACCGAATTACTCCTAGCAGCGCTGTTTCTAAGAAATTTGATTTAGTTGTCCAATAGCGTTTTCATTAGCCACTGGACAACAGGATCCCATGTGGATATTGAAATGAGTATCGAAATTATCGGTATTGATCCGAAGTACCGGTTTCAACGCAGTTGTGATCAAACTGTCGCAACGAAGGCTTTCAAATATGAAGTACAGGTTACTTCTTTTCTTTCCTCTTTTCTGTTTATAATGTTAGTTATTGAATTCAATTACTTGACGAACTATTCAGTGCCAAATATCCCAATTCCAATTTTGATTTCGAATTTAGGAAGAGCATTCTGGAAGTTCAAGTGTGGGAAATGGCAGTGACCTCGGTCAGTTGATTGTTGAACTGCGAGGTCGATGCTTCAATGCTACGTTAACGGTTCAAAAGTATATCAGGCAGTGTCCATGGTGGATCAAAGCTGAAACAACTACGGCTGCTACTGCTGAGGTAGGAACTGATTATACAATCAATTCCATTCTAAACAAATTTTCTAATGTCCAGTTTAGGCCAACTCCTTTGCTCCTCACTTGAAGTACTTTTCAGCCTTATGAAAATGAATTTCCTCCAATCGAACAGTGCACTTTCGTGGTGTTTACCTGCATCGTCACATCCTGTCTGGTAATTATGTGTGCTATTCAGTACATTTTAAAGCTATACGAAAAATCAGGGAAATTAGCGAAGCGGAAAGCAACAATATTACCTGTTGTTCAGTCAAGAAGTTGGAAAATCGTGAAAATCGAGTAACTTTTAACTTCCCAGTGATATTGTAATATTTGCAGATAACTATGTCCGGTCTATAAGGAAGTCAGATAACGTTAGATCCAACAGATGAGGTATTCTTTATAAAACCTGAGCTACCAGACAGTAGCGTCTATCCCGAGCTATCATATGTCGCTTCATGTTCAAGTCTGCTGCTGTCGCATCTATTCCAGTGTTATCACATGACCGGGAAGGTATTCTCAATCATTATTTTAACAAAATGCTCCTTTTCAGTGGGAATAGCCACTTAACCTCTGACACGATGAACGACAACAAAAGTAGCACTAGCAGATCCACTCTGAAAAGTGAATCGTTAATCAACTGTGCTGGCGGTCAAATTTTTGCTAATTCGGATACAATAATCGAAAGTGACCGGTCATCATCTATAAACGATAGAACTTACGATAATGTCGCTCATTCTGATGATGTTTAATACCCGTGCCGTTCATGACTGAACAGCGCTGTTTTATTATAAACGTGTAGAACTTGACATATAAATTTGGTTCATAATGAAAAATTATTTTCATGCTCTTTTTATTAAGAATATTTGAGTAACTGACTAGATTAGGTTTTTCCTTACTTTTTCATTTTCATGGCTATTTTTGTCATATGTATATTTGGTTTTTTATTATTTCTTGTCCAAATTCTACTATTGCCATTCATTTATTTTTTTTTTTGTTGCAAAATTCATAACTCTCAGGCAAATTTTTCCCTTTTTATAAAAATGTAAACATCAAGAACGTCAACATTAATATTGAAAATTTCCTGCTGTAATTTTATCACTTCTATTACCTGTGTTCTCGATATATCCTAATGTATTTTTGACTTAATTACTGCATTATATTTTCGATTTTATTTTTTGCTGCCTTTTGATTCTTGCAGTATTTATACGACGTGACACTTAGCTCAATAAAAATGAAATTCTTCAATTATAATTTCACAAATCGCACTGTGTTTGGAGTTTTCAAAAAAAGAAATTAAGCAAAGAAAGCCAATTATAAAGGCATCAAAGCATTTAGTGAACTTATAATACTAATGCCTAAATAAATTGATGTCACGCTTCTCAAAAATTCATAGTCCATTACTAAGTAACAATTAATGGTTGGAACATTTTCCATGTTGCCGACATTTAAGAATTCGATAAACGGACGTCATTTAATGGGTATTTTTCATACATTATGACTTAACCTTATAAGCAACAAATAGCACAACTGCCTCCATGCAACTTGATAATTTCATTAACTTTTAATCTTTTTATATATTACCCTGATATATTCACCTAATGCTATTGTGTAGGGGGAAGCTTTCTAAAATGAAAATGTGAACCTGAGGAATATGAACACAAGGAAGTGAATAATCCCAAACCTTTCGGGTAGAAATTTAAGATTTGCTTGCAGCAATTTAACAGGAATTAAATTTGGTAATTATAAATTCCAAAATAGTTCGCCAAAGTAGCGGAATGGAATTAAGAAGTATTTTTGTGCTTAAGATATTCAAAATATTTCAGGTTGCACATAAATTTTGGTTTAGTCGCACATAAACAAATAACTCTTTCAGGATTTTTTTATCTTCCGGATCTCGGAAGAAATGAAAACGGCCAATTTTGTAATATTTGGAACAACAAATAAAGAAACGATTTTTAATTGCAATTAGCTAATGTTACGTTAATAGCTCATGGAAAAGTTCGAAACAGCTGAACAAATTTCCTTTCCAAGTGAGCACTTATTTTCGGCGATTTCGCCACTTAAACTTATCGGTGGTTGTGATAATAACGAACGAAAAATTACTCAGTTCCAGATGAGTAACTTGATAAGTTATCGGTGTCGCGAAAGTCGCGAAAACTAAAATAAATTTTATGCAAATAAAATTAGGAATGTTTTCCATGATTCATGGTTTACCATTTATCTCACATCTTTGTTTAAATTTATATTCCTTAGTTTTATTTCCCATTGAATTTTTAAGTTTTTTCTGGTTTTTTTTCTAAGCTCTTTTCTTGCATTTCCTTTTGTACAGGAAATAATTCTGCTTATAATACTTATTTAAAATCATTTCCCAATTCACATCTAATCTTCTCATTGGATCTTGTTGCGATGTGCATGTTTTTTAATTTGGCTCTTAACAGTTTCCGGTGTTTAATATCACCGCCTCCCACTTCTTAAGGCATATAAGCCTATCAAAGATGGGATGGTGCTTCCTTTTGGGTATATCTCACTCGTTCAAATAAACCTTCTTCAAACCAGTACGTGCCACACACACAATCAATCCTACGGATTACCCATCAACGAAACTTTCACGATAATCGGCAACAACATATTTATTGGACAGTGTCATCTCATCCTGTCCATCTTGTGAGAGCAACACTTGTAATTCACAGCATTCAAATTTTTTTCATCATCATTCTGGAATTTCTATGAAACTTCAAACTTTTGTTTTTCTATTTGAAAAAGAATGGGAATGTGCCTGTGAATGATTATTAACATTCCAATGATAACGGAAATCAGTAGCTTCGCCTATTCTGCAGCATTCAAGAACACGTGAAGTAGTTGTAAAGGACGTTCATTTGAAACTCATTGAATTGCGATACAATCAATGACAAACAACACCCCCTGCAATTCGTTCTAATATTACTATTATGGATGGAGGAATCGATAGAAGCTGGGGAACACACATACAAACACACATACAAACACACGTACACACACACGCACACACACACATACGAATGCAGACTGACAATTACCGACACGAAAAAAGAAGGGAATCGATTGAGCACGCCAGCGACGTTCAGACATTCGACGTACTTAGCGGTGAGTGCGTGACGATTACTTCACTTTCGGACAGAATGGCCGATGCGAAAACAGGTAATCTGACAGATGCTGTAAGGAAAAATTTTTGTTTGTTTATTTCTTTGTTGTTTATAAAATGTCCCTTACCTCTTTTGAATGTGTTTGTGCTAATTACCAAATATTATTTAATAAAAATTCGTGCAATTTACTGCTATTGTTTTATTCCTTTTATGAATAATTGAAATTACCATAGGAACACTCAGTCTAAGATACGTCGCAATACAAAAGGCTACCAAAACTTTACAAAATATTTTGGTCACTATACATTTGTTGCAACTATCAACATTCAAAACCTCAAAAAATTCAAAAAGATATTTAGCATAGTCTTAGACATAACTAAACTGACGAATTATTATCAGTAATAGTGATCGGTGATCTCCAAGTAATTAAAATAATAGCGGTCTTTTATTTCACTGTAGTAAATTCATATTTATGCAAAGATATGTTGTTAAAATCAGCTGTTTTTTATTTGAAATTGACAACTACAGGAATTGAACGTGGCAGCATGAAGACCGGATTTAAGAGGGAAGATGACAGCGAAAAGAGTATTTCAAGTAATGAAGATTTCGAAGTATGTTAAAAATGTATTTTTGAAAGAATTTGACAAACAGTCATGAATTATCCAGGATTTGAGTTTACAAACCCCCAACAGCGATTATATTTGAAATTGCTTAGTGAAATGTCTTAATCCTAGCATTAGAGTTTAGTAACCCATCCGATCTGTGCGGCCCTGTCATTCCTAACTCCTCATGTTTGCATCTGTTCAGTGACGGCAGTGGCTCATATTTGCACACTGTTAGTTGAATTTAATCATTTCGAACATTACTTGGACCTAACTTATGCTGAGTTGCATTGCCTTGATTTTGTGTGATCTGTGCATGTAAATGGTATGACAGGAACCTTTAATCAAGGAAAGTAAAGGGAAAGAATGGAAAGAGAATTTCAAAACCGCTAAAATATTCAAGGAATACATTTAGTCAAGCTGCTCAAATGTTCAAGGAAACGTTTATTCTATTGGTGATGCAATTAAATACGGCCAACCATCAACCTCCTGGAAGACTATACAATTTCAACTTCTTTTTTCCATTGATACACCTACTGGTTGGCTAATCGATGGAAGAAAAGTAAAAGTATGAATTATTAATTAATTCAAAAAAATGATTTAATTTGAAATTTAGATTATTGGCAGTCAAACGCGAATATTTGGACATTCAGCTAGTGGTGATGAGAAATCGAATGATCCATTTATTGATTTATTTAAAAAACACGTCGTGAAACGACGTGTGCCAAGTTCGATATTATTTTTATCTTGAATATATATATAAACAAATGTTAAAATGTTGTATCAGAAAAAAGCAATGTTGTAAGAGGATTTTGAATATCGAAAAAAAAATTAGAATCCTGGCTGATTGGTTTTTAACAGTGAAGTGTTGTTTTCTTGCAGTGAAATAAATAGTCGTTCTCTTATTAAAAAAATAGAATGCCAATAATAATTTTAAAATCCGGAATTACGAAATTGAACTATTACAGTATTATCCTACGGCTTGCAACAAAAACGAGCAATGGAATCAGCGATATTAACATGCGGTTCAGAGATCAATAATAAAGAGGTATGAGTTATTATGAAGGTCATTTTACTTGTTTATACGAAAGAAATACTTTGTGCATATTGAAGGAATTATGCTTTTGTTGCTTTAAAGTTGTACAGTTTAAAACATAGGAATTCAGGTCTTTGAGGAGCCTTTAAAACAGATGATATTCATTTTTCTCTGATCAGTGCTTATCAGTTATCTTTTGTACATTTCTGTAGCTTTGAAACCAAACTTCAGGAATATAATGGAGTTGAAAGCAAAAGTGGCTGTTCGTGCATACTATGGAAAGTGCTGCTCATCATAACAATCGGGATAATTTTCCAGTTCCATTTGCTTCTTAAGCATCCAGATGTACAATAATTCCTACAGTAGTTTTTATATCAAATTACCGTGGAATACTTTCTCAAAAGTTTGAAACAAACTGTGGAGATCTTTCTATGTGTTGACCGGTTGGCATTAGAAATTTCGAATCACTGGTATGTTTTGAGAATTAGCTTAAGTCTCTTCGGTCAAGTTGAATATCACCAGTGATGAATTGCACTGAGTGCTAGCCGTTCAACAATTTCAGATTTTCGCTCAAAACATATCGGTCGTTATTGTATATTTGGACGATTTTCGCTATCTTTCAAATTTCAGGAGAATACTTTTGACGAAAATGAACATGGAAATGAGACATTGGCCGAAACAGTTGCCAAACAACAGCAAATAATTGAGAAATTGAAAAATCAGCTCAAGGTGGAGCCTAAAAAGATCTTGTCATCTTCGTCTTATATTATCCTATATTGACTTTCAAACTCCATCCTGATGAATCGAATTGCATTGCAAACATCTGTTTTGCATCTGATCTTGTTTCCGACTAGATTTTTACTTCCAATTATACAAGTAATATGATGTTTTGTTTCATTTAGAGCTGTGCATCACTAAATGTCCATACTCTACCTATTCGTATTGAAGAAGAAAGAGCTACTGCGTTCGAGAGGAAAGATGGTTTCAATTATTTTGTTCGTTTTAAATTTAAAAGGGTTTCTATTGAGAGAGGAATCTGAAAGTTTAATAATTTCATGGGATTCCTTCAGCTTTGGAATTTGTAAAATTCTTTCGAAATTTCGAAGTTTCTCAGTTTTTCTAAAAGAATTATTCTCTCAATTATTCGTTCTTTAGTTCGTGGTTGTGGACTGGAAGAGAAATAATGAAGGGATTGCACGGCAACATCTTCATCTGGCATTCAAACAAAGCAATTCCAGTATCTATGTTTACGATCATGGTCCACTGTCTGGAAGATATTTCACCGTCGGCGATCGAATAATCGATATTGACGGAATTGCATTTGTCAGAGCTGCTGATTTAAGAGATCAGATTCTGTGGTCGCATCATAACAAAGTGAGAATACTTTACATAAACATGGAAAATTAAATGATGGCTGGAATTTACAACTTGAGAAGAAACGGTTTTTTATTGAATCGTAATGAAATCCATTAAAAATTATAATAATCCTTTTGTTTAGGATCATTTTACCAGTATCATCGAACGCCCTGCAACGGAACAAGCAGCACGTATCGTATCAACGCTTTTGCAGCCGTCCGTGTCCTCATTTTCCGTGGTACTGTCAGTTTGAGCAATTTCTTTGATTGTTCAGCATTAAATAGGAATTTTATGGCAGTGGCGCATAATTTATTCCCCTCCCCCTATTTATGTGCATTCATGAAGAGTCACGAAGGTACTTCAAGATATCGAATTATATTTAAATATTTACTGTATTACTGTTAAGATAAGGATGAATTACTAATAAATCAATGCTTTAAATCTTATATTTCACAGCAGTACTTGAGTTAGCAAAGAATTTGTTAGCTGTGGTAAATTTGCAGAATTACAATGGGCGAATGAATCAAAGGCATATCAGGTATATATCATGGGATGAGATACCAGTGTTTTTCTCATTTATTGTTCATTTTGTACACTGTCATTAGAAATTATCGCGTGAGTGCATAAAATAGTAGGACCGGTCATCATTTTCTGCTAGTTCAGCATTGCCATGATTCAAGTTGGGATGGTTGTGAATGTGATTGGGAGTATTGCGATCATATGTTGCTAATAGCTCACGACGATTTTTTGCTTCGAAATCGTTGAAAGAGAAGCGTCGGCAAAGCTGAAATGCAGTACTTATGGACGGGGCACATATTTCAAATCTTACAGAGGAGCTTAAAGGAGTAGGACAGGTATACTTTTCGGCGTTAGCAATGCTATCGGTCATTCCGTTGCCGAATATTGTGATGCTGAATAACGACAAAAGACGGATTTTGACATATGTTGATGTGTTATTAGTACTATAGCAAAAGTATTGTAACCTTCTGAACCGGTTGCCAATCCAAACGACTATCTGCATTGAAATTTCGCTGAGTTAAATCAAGGTCCTGGAAGTTGTAGTGATCGGAAGTCAAATTCCAAATACTTCCTTTTAAAAATATATGGTATTAGTAAACTAAAATCAAAAAAATAATAGAGCTTACGATTTCGTTGACAATGTGATGATATTCTGGTTCGTGATAGAAACTGGCATGACAGAGGTTGCGATGAAGCACCACTAATGATGCCGGTGGATTTGCTTCCGTGCCATACTTTTGTCTCAGTAAATCTATATTTTCCTTCATTTTTTCTACTTCAGCCTTTTCGTTTACATAACGCCATGGCAACTGTCCTACCATATTTTCCACACTGATGTAATAAACGGACCAAAGATCATCATAACGTGACATATCCTGATAGAAATAACTGAATTATGCTTCTGCTTAAAAAGAGTACTCTTCCCCTACAAATCATCCACGTTAAAGGTTGCATAACATCAAAAAACTTAAATTTAAAGTGATGAATAGCGATGCAAACATTTTGGTGCATATATTAACTGATGTGTTTTAACCTTTAATTAATTAGATACTGTAGCGAGGACTTTATGTGCTTCGTGCAGTGAAGATTTACATTGCAAAATAGAAGCTATAATAAGAAATTCGAGAATTTTTATGGGAGGTTGTGTTGCTTACCTGATGTCGATGTGTCGTAAGGGATGCATAACGGACGGTACCATGAAATGCACTTGATTCCCGCCTCGTTTTGATAGCACCGTTGCGTGCCATAAAATGACGTGCCATACCAAAATCAACGAGATATAGTTCCTGCCTTCCTTGCGATCGTAATCCAACGCAGAAATTTGCAGGTTTTACATCTCTTCAAAAGAAAATTCATTATAACATCGACTGAAATCCATACTCATTACTTTTAGTCACAATAATTAAATGATTAAGATCTATACTGGGGTACGCCTTTGAATTTATTTGTTTGTTATCTATAAGTCCGTTTGAAATCAAACTGGGAACTATCATCACCGATGAATCCATCCTAGGCGGTGTAAAAATTTAAGTGCCAAAATCATCTTCTTCATAAGCCAAAGCGATGTAACTATCGTGAAGCAATCTTCTTTTGTACTTTTCTTCAGTTCGCGAATATTTCTCCCACATAAATCCATTACCTAAATCTATTACTTCTCCTGCATAAATCCGCCATTATATATATCTCCAAAACTTCAAATATTTGCTATTTGAAAACGATTAGTTATGATAGATTACTAAAATCCAATCGATATTATCCA
>NW_018108211.1:331840-335061 GCF_000183805.2 Loa loa
CTCATTACTTTTAGTCACAATAATTAAATGATTAAGATCTATACTGGGGTACGCCTTTGAATTTATTTGTTTGTTATCTATAAGTCCGTTTGAAATCAAACTGGGAACTATCATCACCGATGAATCCATCCTAGGCGGTGTAAAAATTTAAGTGCCAAAATCATCTTCTTCATAAGCCAAAGCGATGTAACTATCGTGAAGCAATCTTCTTTTGTACTTTTCTTCAGTTCGCGAATATTTCTCCCACATAAATCCATTACCTAAATCTATTACTTCTCCTGCATAAATCCGCCATTATATATATCTCCAAAACTTCAAATATTTGCTATTTGAAAACGATTAGTTATGATAGATTACTAAAATCCAATCGATATTATCCAAATCAAAATGTTTATACATGCATTATTGAACTGGATTTATTATGAGCCCTATGAGATATACGCCGAAATTGCTTCATTTTTCTGACTAAGTTCTTTGACCTTAAATTCCAAACTTTCTTGATATGATTACGAAAATTTGGAACTCAAAATATGCTAACGAGGCTTATGAACCAACCATATATCGAACGTCATGTGTTTCACCGTATCCATAATAGTTCGGTATTGGCTCCTTAGGAGGTTTCCGGTAATTTTGTCTGATGGTATGATTGAGTGCCTCCAAACAGGTTGCTTCTATACGTAGCAATGGAATCTGTTACAGCTATCAATCACGAAAACGATCTACACCAGAAAGACAGTTTTCTCGCAGATGGATTTTTGAACTTGATATTGTAGAAGCCTTTGAAATGCGATGCCTAGCAGCTCACAGACAACCATGTCAGCTCCGCAACAAAGTTTTTTAAATAATTTTTCAAATAGTCAAAAAAAACATTTTGTTGAGGCACAAAAAAAAGGCATAAAAAGACATTCTTCATTTCGTACAAGCAATATAGACATTTGTCAAAAAAAAAAATTTGTTTTTCATATACCTTGGCATCAATTGACTCAGCTTTTATGGCGACCAATTCACCGGTATTAATATTTGTGCCAGAATATACCTGAACATGGGTATTTCCTAATTTAGTTTCATAACTCTTAAGTTAAACCCCAATTTGTTGAACCCGTCGCTGTGTGAAAGTATTGGTAGCAAGAGAATGCGAGTGTATCTGGAATATATTTTCTAATATACCAAACATAACAACTGATTAGTATCGGAAATGGAGTGACTTGATAACTGGCCTTGTGAGATGAATGGATTTGAGAGTTAACATCTGACTCTCAAATTCATTTCTAATTTCTTAAATTTATTCTGAATACTTTTCCTCCCCTCACTTCACTACCAAATCATTGAGTGAACTTTGGAAATTTCCAGTTGGAACAACTTTCTCTACCCGCGTTTAAAACTGAAAGAAAGTCTCGCTTACTATAAATGGTTACTGAAAGATTCTGAACCTGTCCAAAGCCACCAGCGCTTATCAATTGATTTATATTAAAATGTTTGTTGATTTGTGAGCCAGATAGAAACAACAGCCTTGTAGTACCACCGGATGCTATTGCCTCTTCATTTTTCTGCATTGCTTCACCTGTACACTTGTAACTTCCAAATGCTTACTAATTAAACTTCAAAGAATTTCCAAAAAACTATAATTAATGGGAAATATTGCATTGAAAGTGATCGAATGTAAGTTGGAAAAGGTAGAACGAAAGATTGATGAATTGTTCGTTCTTTCACTAACTTAATCAAATTCCGAAAAGCATGAACTGTAAAGTGCGGTACTGTCCGGTCGAGAAATAAACAAAATGGAGAAATGACGATTTAGATGCCGATTCCATAGTTTGTAAGAACTGTACCGAATATGAAATATGCAAAATATGCAAATCACCTATTTATATTAAGAACAAATTATCATGAGAATTTAAATCCTATAAAATTTTGCGTTTTCTAAAATTTTAGCTTTACATAACATGGCGCTGTTATTTAGGAAAAAGTTATGTGGCTAAAAATTGAGAACGGAGAACTTTAACCTCTCGAGATTAGGTTACTGTAGTGTGATAAAGTGCTTGGAAGATTTTTGAAATCTAATAACTGAACGAAACGAAACTTATCTAAATTTTACTAAATCCGTTTTGTCACAAAAATAAGATTTTTCGATAGTCTACTTTATCTCTCACTATCTGCATCGTCGAATAAATATGAAAAAAGTCGAAAAATATTTTGTAGTAAGTACAATCTATGATTCGATAAATGTGGTAAACTTCGAGTTTCAAGATTTGACAATTATCAAAACATGCCGACTTTTTTTTGGTATGAATTTTCGAAAATGAATCCTTGTGAGCATTAGTTGTTGCATTTGGTAGCACAAAGTGATTCTCATTTTTCATCGTATACAAAGCCAATCAAATGTTAGCAAACTATAAATTTATTAAATTTTTCCTTGAAAATATTTCTTAAGCTTTTTTTTGCGCCTGAATAATGCAGCAAACATTATGCATGAAAGATGCTTACGAGCAAACATCTTATCGAAAAGAGTTATCCATCACAACTTGAAATCCTCCTTCTCCCGCAGCAAAGTCCATTTTATTTTGGCATCTTTCCGAAGACGAAATATTTTCCACACATTCAACATTTCCATTCTTAATGATTTGCTTAACTAATTGTAAAAGCACAGATTAACACAGGTCAACTTCTGACCCTCAAAATCTAACTTTTTTGCACGATTGTTATATCTAAAGAATTTGAAATAGACTAACTTTTACTCATTAAATAGAATTAAAGTTACACAGTGAAATTTTTCAGGTGAACAGTCACGTGTGCTTTCTCAGGCTTAAAAATTAAAAAAAAATTTATATTTAATTTCATATTTAATTTCATTTTTTTATATTTAATTTCATTCTCAAATTTATTTCAGATTAATTTCGTGGTTTCTGAAATCAAAGAATTTAGTTAAATCCCAATTTTCATTATTCAAAAACCTGCTCTCGGGGGAGATTTTGTAACTTTATTTTTGTTGTTTTGACTCCGCAGCGTTGATATTAACCTTTATTGGTCTTATACGATATGGTACAAATATCGTACTGAAAGAATAATAGGAATGAAATGAACAATACACAATAAGTATGAAAGGATACCAAATGGTCTTTTGGCTCGTGCTGTTGCCGCTTCTCTGCCGCTGAATCGTTGTCATGGTTGGGTACCTGACTATGCTGTCTCCTTAAGTGCTTACACGAGCTGTCCAATTAAGT
>NW_018108211.1:335309-348003 GCF_000183805.2 Loa loa
AGATTTTGTAACTTTATTTTTGTTGTTTTGACTCCGCAGCGTTGATATTAACCTTTATTGGTCTTATACGATATGGTACAAATATCGTACTGAAAGAATAATAGGAATGAAATGAACAATACACAATAAGTATGAAAGGATACCAAATGGTCTTTTGGCTCGTGCTGTTGCCGCTTCTCTGCCGCTGAATCGTTGTCATGGTTGGGTACCTGACTATGCTGTCTCCTTAAGTGCTTACACGAGCTGTCCAATTAAGTAACTCAGTGAGATATTAAAAATTGAGTGACTGCGGGAGCTGTCGAACTGGGTGACTCCGATACATTGGCTTAGCTACCAGATTAGATGTTCTTTACAAAATTTCGACATTTGCACATAAGTTCTTTACAATATTCCGACAATTGCATGTAAGTTTGATTAACAGAATGGAAGAAATTAATAAAAAGGACTTTATCTGTGACATCTAAACATTGCATTTAAAATTGGTTAAAAAATTTGGAAAGTTAGATTTGGATAAACGATTCATCACTTTAAGTATCGAAATATTTATTTTATTAATTTTATGTTTTCGAATCATTTACCTAAGAAATATTCTGAATTTTAATTAAAACAATTCATAACATTTTTTCAATTTCGCCAACACCTGCTACACTAATTCAAATACTTGTAAAAATCGAAAATATTCCATTTTAAAATGGCTATTTTAAAGTTCAATTCTCTAAAATGCCTTTGGGGTGTTCGATCGAAGCGTAATAAGCTCCTTGATGTGAAGAGTCGGAGAAAATGTCAAGATCTGCATATAGCAACAACATATCCTTCTCCCTCCGCGCTTGCTTATTGCTCTTCGTTTGCTTGGCTGGCTGAGCACTAGCTTACCAGAATCACTTCCACTCGAAATAGCTACTCGTTCCATCAGCGCCTTCTTCCAAACTTCTACCCTCCGCTGTTCTTTGAACTCTCCTCTTTTTTTCCAAGCTCATGTAACTTTTTATTTTGTAATTTGCAAATGTTTTTAGAATTGGAAATTATATTAATGGCAGAAATTATGATCTATTATATGAAGAGAAGCTTCAAAAGTTTTCAAATAGTTAATAATTTTGGTATTAGCTTAAATACACGTATGCAAATTCTTTCAATTTTCCCTGAAATTGTTTTCCTTGTCCGTATTCTGTTACTTATTAAATTTTCAAACATCTCATCAATACATCTTACTCACGTATTTCACGGAAATGAAATTGTATTTGATTTTCATTTCGAATGAAATACACTTCTCCCGAAGAATATGACCGGGCTACAAACGACTTTCACTAAGGCATTTAGTAAAAATTATGACATGGCTTCGATATAGCGATAGCACGATCGCATCCTCTTCAGTATTGTTTATTCATCTTGTTGTACCCAAGAAGTAATCTATTGATCATCTCATCTGATCCATCCAATCATTTTGTTTCTTATCGATAGATCATTTATTAATCGGTTTATTGAGAGGGAGGGAGAGAGAGAAAGAGAGAGGGAGAAATAGCTGTAGTGATTTGAGAGGCTGCTGATCAATGAACTATCGAATCAAATACTGGAACAGTTTTGTCTGTATTATCTTTACCATCTCACTGTATCGATGATACATTTGATGAGATTAAAATGTATGTCATTCAGTTCCAAACAGGAATACTATTATGATTCTCCTTTAAAATCTTACTTGTAGCATTTCTGCTTAGTCTCCAGATATCTTTCAACTTATCCAATCCAGAGGGAGGATTTACTTTTAGTTTCCATTTTTTTCATTTTTGATTGACAACCTTTAGATCACTCTCACAGAGTTTCCATCTACTTCTCAATATCCATTCAATAATTTCTCCAACTGTCTCTCTCTTTATCCCTCACTCCCTCTTTCTTCCTCTATCTATGTATTCATCCTTCCTGCAATATTAAATGATATGCAGCGTTCCTTTCTATCACTGCTACCCTCTATTGCTTCCATCCCAATTGCATCGTTAATGAAACAAAGCTAAAAACCGCTAACTCAAATCTCTTCCTTTCATAATAATACCCACGTACAATCGATTCTATTCTTCTCATTATTCTTTTTTAAATAAATCAAATCTCTTCTTTCTCTTTTTTCCTCTCTGTCGTCTCTCTCTCTCTCCCTCTCTCCCTCTCTCTCGTATGATCTAACTGTCATTTATCTTTCATGCAAATGTGAGTCATCCACAGTCCTTTCTTGGTCATTTTTCTTCATTCCACATTTAGTTCACCTTCTTTTTAACAGAAATACGAGAGAAGTTGTCCTTCTATTACGGAAGCATAATAATAGCAACGCAAGCGCAGTAGTAGTTCATCACATCCTCTTCACACTCATTGTTTTTCTCCACTTACTATTATTCTCATATTATTTCCATTTTCTATTTATTTGCCTGGCAAATTGATGTATTTTTTACTAAGCATAAATAAAGTTAATTATAACCATATGTACTTCAGATAGTGTCGCTTCCTTTCTTATCTTTAGTAATGTGTCAGGAAATAGTGATAAAACGAAGTGAAAAGGACAGGTTGACAATTTCGTCTCTGCTCCTCATCAGCTAAATTCCTCCACTGATAACAAATATTTTGTACGAAAAAGTTTGTATTGAACACATAATAGTTTTTTCGTTTTTAAAAAATTAAGAAAAGTGAAAGTAAAGCAAAAACCGTCTTCTTTTCCTTGAAATTTAAATTTTAAACTCGTCCCATAATTGCAGGCAGTTAAACTTTAATGAGAAAGTTAAAATTATCAAATTTACTGCTTCTCATTTTCAACATTTCAGCAGTATGATGTAATCCTTGCATCCATCAGATTCATTTGTTCTCGCGTAAATCAAGACTTAACTTTTTGACCTGTCTTGTAAGAGAATATCATATTACTACTTTTCTCATTAAAATGAATATTAATCGAAAGATTAATTAGTTTTGAATGGATAAAGGGGAAACAATAGCACAACACTTACAAATTGCTTTTTGAATACAGCGATAAATGGTTTTTTTCCTCATTTTCGACACATCATTAAGATTTGAAACCAAATTAATCTACACTTCTTGGAGTAATTTCTAGTTAAGCTGTTAAATCTCCCTATTTTTCATCCTCCTTTTTTTTCTTTACTTCAATACAGACAACTGTTTTTGAATCCAAAGTCGAAATAATTTCACATTCCATTAAATTTCGCATTCCATTAAAGGATTCTGTCAAAGTTAAACGTCATCTGATGTTGCGTCATTCTTAAGCAGTACAACTCGTATTTTCCTCTTCCATGTCTTACCACTAATTACGTAGTGGTATGATATAATATGGGGGCCTAAAGTTTAGCAAGATTATTAGGACATTATTAGCACCATATAAACACTATGTGTTTGACGAAAGAGTTGAAGAAACATTACTGAACCTGAAATTACCATATCAAGTTAGCCTAGCTGAGAAGAGAACACTGACTCGAGTTTGGATAGATGTGAAATGAAGCATTTTTTGCATAAATATTGGTTTGCCATAAATACATGCTAAAGAAATAAATCAGATATGGTAATTTTCTTCGACTTATTCCTCAATGTTTAATATTTCACACCAATCTCAAATCCCGTATCCCTGCCCTCCCTTATCTTAAAGCAGTGGTGTACCTTTTTGGATATTTATCACTTCGTGTATTTGTTTTTCTAAAATGTTGCATAATGAATGCGTCCAAAAGTGTCATTCCTTTGCATGTAACAGTGAAAAATAGAAAAAAGAAAGAGAGTAGTCAAAAAACATCGTAAAATTTACACTTCTTTTCCTCTACGACCATTAAGGAAGACATTCATTGTTCGATAATTTTCATTTTTTTTTAAGGCATAGGCAAATGGCAAAGAGATAACAGTCTTGGACCAGCACCCTTCCTTCCCCGTTCTTTCTCACCAATTGAATGTCTCTTGATATTCACACCCTGTCTTCACAGACCTCAGATTTATTCTCGCATCTCTTCCAATATAATGAATTTTTCTTAAAGAGTTCGTATCCTTTCTTGAAGTGAGGTAAGGAAAATGAAAAAAAATAGTTTAAAGATGAGAAAACGAGACATTTACTCAGATTTTGGCTAGGCCTTGGAAAGCATTTCTTTAAGGAATCTAGTAAAAACGGAATGTCCACATTTGGTACATGTTAAACTTTGCTTTATTCTTGTTTTAATTTAATGGTCAAAGTTACGAAGGAGTACGATAACTATATCTGAAGAAAATCGCAGTTTCGATTTCATATTTCTAAACCAATCGATATTGTTCGTTAATAATCCCATTTCTGCATAGAATCTTGTTTGAAGCAGTTCTTGAGAGATAAAAGGAAAAAGATTTATCATCAGCTATCGCTTTCTCTATTATTTGATAAAAGCAATCAACTTGCTTCAGAGAAGCTGAAAATTAAAGATAATTTCATAATGATATGAAATAGCCATCACTGATTCACCAACCAGTGCAGCACGTCCATTGTTGGTGACATTGATGCATTGACCTCCTAAACAATTCACCTACCCAATTTTTCGAATACATTACCATGTAGATCGTATTATCTCCTGGTTAGTTAGAATGAAGTTTCTATAGTTTTTCAAAAAACTTTCGCATATAAAGAAATTGCCTAGAATCTACATGGCATTTAATACTTTCAATTTATACAACATTAACTTTGGTTTTACTATGATAAATAGTAATTAAAAAAAAAGAAGAAATAACACAAACATTAATTTATCAGTATTTGATATTGATGTGATTTTCACAATGTTCAAAGGAATTGTTTATTCTGTTCGTTGTTAAACATTTCTGGTATACTTTTTAATCAGTGGAAATTGGAAATAGTTGAAAAACAACCAAGTTCTACAGGATTTGATAAGTTAACTTGATAAAATCAGCAATTTAAATGTAATGACATTATCCAGAAAGTGTGGTGCGATGCGCATGAATTTGCCATTTTTTCTTTCCAACATTTCATATAAAAGATAAGATATCGATTTAAATTTTAACTATCAACTGACAGTGTATTCTCGTTTGTTTATTGGTATGTTTTTCGAATACAATCGAGGCAGAATATTTCACTTATTCGATTTTCATATTCTCATTTGCTTATCGGAATTTTAAGAAATGAAAGGGAAAAAGTTCACAAACTCGTAGGCTTAGCAATGGACGAATCCAAAGAGAACGTTTTTGTCGACACGCATTCTTTAAAAAAAGAAAAAAACTTTAGCAGAGATTTCAATTTCATGTCATTCGTTTAAAATTTACTAAGCGACCATTGCTTATGCTATAAGTACTGAACTCCCTTCATTGATATTAAGTGATTAGAATTATCGTTATATCATTTACTACGATTGCACCAGAAATTTCGTGCTTGTTTTTTGGTATGTCATTGTACAGTCTTGAACTTCGTGAAAAATAAATCTTGGGGTCAACAGAGTAACCCGGTTATCTATTTCATTGTGTTATCATTGTCATTACAATCACTTTGCAGTTATAATTACTATCATAGTTGTTACGGATGACTGTTACTAATTGATAGCGTCATAATTTTTATAAATCAGTTCATGTGGGACATTTTCAGATCTCCCTTCAAGCGGTAAACTTTAAAATTCAATCTGTCAGCTGCTTTCCAGTCGGTAGAAAGTTTGCGGAACATTTTTGACGATTTTTGATTGAAAATATTCCGTACTTGTGCATGAAATAATCATGCCTTTATGAAGCCTTGAGAAATATCAATAATTGACGACAGAGAGGTAATTTCAGAATTCATTTGCTGACTTAAAAGTGAATAATTGGCTATATTAAAAGTATCTCTATCTAAATACTTAGTTAAATCATTTTCAATAATTTTATTTATGAAGTTTCGATTTTTGTTAGTGTAAGGATTATTTATCTGATAAGAATTATCTGTTTGATAGGATTATTTATCTAATACCTGACCAAAAGTTACTTTCAAATCTTTCCCTTCAATTATTTGCTTTTTCCACTTCAGTTTGTTTTGGAACATTTGATATTCTCTTGTTTTCATTTTTTTTTTTAGTTTAACTTTTGATGAAAAGTGCGTAAAGGATATGTGTTAGTAGTTGGAAGAATGGTAGATGGATGGATGGATGTATAGATGGATAGATGTTTGAGAAATAATAAATATACTCATCACCTTCCCATCTCTGAGGGATTTGAAGAGAACCAATGAAACTTTACTTTGTGAAAGCTTGTTTTTCTGTCTTTTCTCCATTCCTCATCCTCCTATGAAGTGGGATGATTATTGAATAGCAGCTTAAACTGCTTAAATTCATCGTTTTTCCAGTTCCTTTTCATTTTCACCCCTTCCACAACTCCCAGTATTCTTTTTTCCTTCTCGCATTGTTCCTCTCTCTTTATACATTCACTTTTTATCCATACTTATCACCAGCAGAGGACAAAGTGATAGCACACTTCACAGCGACTTTCCTGCCTCCTCATAAAAAAGTTATTGTCAATCCTTACTGAATGAGTAATTTAACCAGTCTTAAAATTATCCCTATTTAAATATTTAATTAAATTATTTTTAATAATTTAATCTGTGACAGTGATTTGAGATTATTTATCTGAGGAAACTTTGTTGACTCCTTAGCGTGCATAATAATACGGCATTTGCTGTAAGACTCACAAAAAACGAATAATTAAATTGGAAAGATTTTAGCTGCTTTAATAACGAGATTCGACCCGATTGTGGTCAGCCACAAAAGTTTGGTAAATCTAAGTTATAAATAGCTTTCAAAGTACATTCTAGTTCTTCGATGTCTGATAATTTCCAGTCGATTGCTCGTCTTATCAATTAGATTAATGAAAATATGAAAAGTATTTTAAATTAAAGGTATTCAATTCTCTCAATTTATTAGTACGTACGCTTTTTATTCATCCTGTTCCCTTTCTTTTGAATTCTTCCAATAATAATTTGGCAAGCATTAATACAACAAACCTTATGCGCATGATAATAACAAAATACCATTATTATTATTATTATAAAGTGGATTGCTATCATATTATTAATCAATTGGTCAGTTCATTATAAAATGATTCTATTTTGAAAGAAAATTAGTCCTTCTTTTGCTCCCATTCATTACTTCCTTTCCACTCTTCTATTTGCTTATTATTACATCGTAAATTAAAACTGATAATGGAATTATCAGTTTCATAATTTCTCTCATTACAAATAGCACTGGAAGGCTCAGATTTTGGGAAAAAAAAAAGAAAAGTCAAATAATGATTTACTGAGAGGGAATTCAGTACTTGATTACTCATTTGTTCATCAAATATAATCCCATTTGAAATAGGTAAATGTGTATAAAATTTAATTTCAAGCAGTTCTACTTATTATGGCTATTATTCTTCATAGTGATAGCCAGAGGTAAACAAAAAGGACATATAACATGCAAACATGTTCTTCCTTCATTACGTTCGTGTTTTATCCAACCACTGAAAGTGTAAAGCCCTTCTCATTTTCCTAATCATACAAGAAAATGCCATGTGAATTGTCTTAAGCTTAAGTTTGAGTCTAAGCATCTTACCCAACACTTCATATTCCTCCTATATATCCTTTACTCAAATGTTTGTCCTTTTCTCCTCCACTCGATGTTTTTCTGCACAAAACATCCGGAAAGTAAGTCTCTCTGTTTCTTCACTTCTCATACTCTTCAATTTCAATTCTTTATAAATTTAAAGAAAAGAATTTGGAATGGCGGCATCTGTTTGTTATTACTCAGACAACAAAATAATATATCATTTACTCTTTTTCAGTTTACTTTAAATTAGATAATCGCCACTCACAGCAACATATGGTACGTATCCATGTGATGCATCCAATGTAGGATAAAAGACCAATACATAAAAACTTCTGGTAAACTAAATCTGATAATTGAACTTCATTCTTCCGGAAAGGAAGTATGAGTACGACAGTATACAATATCAAAATGGGACACATTAGAAATGCTTTTCAGTATAGTTATAACTTTATTGATGTTCATATACAATGAAATATTGTCTAGAGAATACACGGCTTATGGATAAGACTGCTGTGCTTTTGTGTTTGTGGAAAAAATATGGCAACTATTTAGGGAAGTATAACATGTTGTGGAAGGGATTCATGCAATGAGTTTGACGATATAGTTGTTGATGTTTTGGCGTTGGCGCTGTCACGTTATTTTGATTTGATTGGACTAAGAATGAAATGAATTTCAGATCAGCTAAATTAAAACTATCAAGAAAGCAGTCAACTTATTATCATCTACCATCTTTATTGTTCTTCCTTCAAAGTTCGAAAAGCCATAACTTCTCTAACCATCCTGTTCTAGAACTTTGGATTTATCTCACTAATAATATCAAAGTTCCGGAACTAATGAACCTTCTTTGGAATTCATTCCATTTCGAATTTTCAGTCGTTTCGTCATCATTTTCATCGAGAATTCCGTCCTATCTATATTAACAGTTCAATAGAGACACACTGAACATGGTATTTCGCCGATTTCCCGAAGGTTAATTTGTTTTTCGATAGATACTAAATGGATAATATTTTTCAGAATTGGTAAAAAACATTTTTAATTCCAAATTTGGATTTCAATCATTGGCCAACTTCTGTCAGTATTTTCTGCACAGTTTTCACCCTTCTCATCAGATACTTTGAATTAACATATCTTAGTTACCATAACAGAGGTTGTCACATACGATCTGACAACCTCTGAATAGATAGCACTCATTCTTCTTGTACCTCTTATACCTAAAAAAAATACGGTTATTTTTAAATTATTCTTTCTAATGGATTTTTCTGTACGTATTTTGGATGAAATTCTTCATATGTAAATTCATTCATTTGTGCACTGTTGGTATTTCTTAGATAAATATACATTACATCAAGAGCAAATCCCTCCAAATGCTCTCTTATAGCTAAAATAAGCGGTAATAGATTAAAACCGCTTTTCATTAACAGTGCTCTTTTTGTTCAATTTCACTTCATTGACGGATTTCAACAGCTACATCTTTTATGGTATTTCTGTCTTTTTTGCTTGTGATTGAGTCACTGCTTATTGGACTACATATTGAAACACCTTAATCCAGTGGTCTTTTTGAATTTCTCTTGAACTTCCTTCTGAGAATAGTAGTCATTTTTCTCGAGAATAGTTTTCATTATTCTCGGATCTTCTTCCGAGAATAATAGCTTAACTTCCTCTGCGCTGCTTAGCTAATTTCCTTTTCATTTGGCCACTAAAACCCGAATTCCTCTGTCTAATACTGAAACAGGAGCTGCTTACTGTCAAAAATGAGCGATCTGAGGAGAATTTCCGAAATAATGTCATCAGTCAGTCACAATTAGAATCAAATTTTTTTTCTAGATATAGTGAGAGAATTGAGTGCGTCCACCACATCGATACAAACTTAAGCGATACTGTGATACATACATCCACTATCGGCGTTTTCCCTCTTGCCAACAGAGGAATATACTAATTGCAACAGCTCAACTAATGATGAACTTGATTTTAAAAATATTTGACAAAGTGATCATTAACCAGCCAATCCTATTTGTTTCTTTAGCGTTTTCCCCATGATTGTTCCCTTTGTTTTCAGGAATTTTCGTACTATCTTGTTAATATTTATTTCTCCTTCCTTACTGTCCAGCCTCAGGATTTTATTTCAAAAATTGAAGAAGATTATTTTAATTTAATGTTGAAGCATATTTCATTAATCATAAGTTTTCCATTCAATTTATACATCCTCTCCAGTTTAACACCCTATCCTACCCATTCACGGAACTTGATGTTCAGGCCTTATCATTTTCATTTGCAGTTTTGAAGGTTATCGGGGCCCACTGATTCAGGAATCAAGTGTAGTTGGCTTAAAAACAATGAAATTAAAAGTATTGGGTATAGCAAACATCTCAATAGCGTTCTCAATGAGATATTATCAAGTTTTGACTTTAGGATTTTTGGATTTTCATATTTTGATTGATTTTTAGCAGCTAATGGATTCAAGGGATTTATTTGATCCGATAGCTTTCATGTTAATGTAAAAAGTCCATAAGGAAATCATAGAATTTCAAAAGTAAGAAACTGCATGGTCTTTTTGGGCTTAATTTTTACTTTATTTTTCCCTTATATACGTATTTTTTCAAACTGTAGATATGGTGTTTTATTAAAAGATGTATTTCTGACCTTAAAGTGACACCACTATCACCGCTATCTTAATCCCAACTAAATACGAGTTGTTTTTGTCCCCGTTTACATCTACAGCTACAGATACCACTCAATTATCATTTAAAAGAGTTTTTTTTTTTTTTTCGGTTGCGAGGCGCTTCAGTGTTTAAGAATTCCTTGTTATGAAAGTATTTCCATATTTTTTAATTTTCATCTTGCATATACTGCAATTTTTAGAGTTTTTTTCTTCTTTTTTATATGAATTCTTTTCAGCCATTTTGCGAAATTTAATTTCATCCAAAGTGAACCAAATTAAATAGAATGAATAGAAAGGAAAAATTCGACAAGGTATATCAGAAGTGATATGTCAGTAACAAAACAAATTAGGGACTTTATTTTATCCTAGCTTTCATTTCACCGGAAAATAAAGAAAAAGAAAATGATTTTAAAAAAAAGAAATCTTTTTGAGAATTTTAACGACAAATTTGATTTTATCCGAAACTCTCAGTGAGTTAGTGAAATGAATCATTTTCAGTCATTTTCAGAATGCATGGAAATGTTTTAACAATTTCATCTCGTTGTCGAACGAAGCAGTAAAACCAAAGTCTCTTACGGATGTCGATAAGGCTGTTGTTTTCATCCAGTACTGACCTTAGCGCTTTTTAATAGTAAGTGAGCTTGCTGAAACTTTTGAAAGTAAGCAAATTAGATGTGAAAATCTCAGAGATTTCGGAGGAGTGGGATTACTACCAGAAGACTTTAGTCGTCACTTTAATCATGTAGAATCTAATAGGATATGTATCAACTGGAATGGAAAGTTAGTCTATAGTGTCTGAAATTAATTCAGTTACTTTATCGAAATCATTCCATGAGTGTTCTTGTCCTTACACGACATACAGTTTCTATTCCAGTCCACTATTCATTTTACTTCGCTTTACTTTTCATTCTCGATATTCGTCTTTCTCGTCCATTTTTTTCGAGATTTTCTCTAAAGGATAAGAAAAATTCTTAAAGAGAGGATAAGGTAAAGATGAGAAAGAAAGCTTTTTCATCCAAAATCAGAACAGAATGGTAACATAATTCATTTCCTTACCCTTTACTTGTCCTCTTTTGGCTGTTTTTTTCCAGTGGCCTAATGGCCTGTGGAGGTACAAAGTATTCCTCTTAGTCCATTTTTCTTCTTTTCTTTTTCTTTTCTCACTTTGTTTTCCTTTGAGGATTTCGGAAAAGCGCTAAATATTACGGGAAAGTATTCAACAAAAGCAAAAGATGCTAATGGGATGGATCCCTTAAGTTGAAATTTATTGCTTGAATGCCTCTCTCTCTTTCTCTCTCCCCTCTTTCACTCTCCCCCTCAATGTTTTCCTCTCTTTCCTTCTCTTCCCTTCCTCTTTCCATTTAACATTTCTTGAAAATCACTTGACACGTCAAGTCAACTAGAATGAGTTTTTGGAGGAGAACTGCTGCTCAGTAGTAGGCACCGTCAACATTGCGCCATTGGCTTTTGTTATTAGAATTATCAGTCTCACTCGTCATAATCAATGGACATTTCTTAAGTACCGATAACTATCTGACTCGTATACTTCTAAGTTGACTATAAATAGTTACTAAGTATTAACGAGGCATTGTAAGTAACTTAATAAAATATTTATGATGCTGCAATCACAATTTCGATTAAGGTAAGAATTAAGTTTAATTTAAGATGCAGGCAATGTGGGCGGGGCAAAGTTGAATGTCGTGTCGTGTCACCATGATGCCAAAATATGCGAGTCATCAAAGTTATTTATTATCTTCTCGGAAGAGGAAATGCAGTTCGGAAAATTGGATGATATTCGAAATGACATTGCACATCTAAAAGCAATGGAGATTGTGCTTACTCGTTGTCCCTATTCTACAAATGCTTTTCCATGTTAAAATCAATTTGTTCAGCGACACCAGCCACTTCAACATAACCTCTCTATAAACCTCCATTTCTTGATTGACTTTTTACCCGAAAAATAAATTACCAATTGGAGAAATATGGAAAATTTACTACTCATTCAATATTTTCCAAAAATAATACCTCAGTGATTCGGTTACGCCAATCGTTACGTATACTAGGCCTCTGCTAAATCAAATTAATATTAGATAAGGTAGCGCTTACTGTAAGGAAAACCACGTCAAAAACGCCCTTCAATGAATGTGACCAAGAGATGAGTTTGATGAGGTACGACATGATGACACCTGGACAATCACAACTCACTATAAGGCTCGTTCAACCAGCAATTTTCCAGAAAGTCACACTTCAAAGAAATGAAAACAAAGGATGAGTAAGGCCTCCACTTTTGGTTTCAGAAAATACGAGCGTACTAAGTGTACGAGTGGTGTGTGCAAGATCTTTCTATGTATGTGCGCATATGTTGCGCGTCTGTCTACTTTATATATATATATATATATATATATATGTCTATGTGTGTGTGTGTGTGTGTGTGTGTGTGTGTGTGTGTGTGTGTGTGTGTGTGTGTGTGTGTGTGTGTGTGTGTGTGTGT
>NW_018108211.1:348064-352644 GCF_000183805.2 Loa loa
ATATATATATATATATATATATGTGTGTGTGTGTGTGTGTGTGTGTGTGTGTGTGTGTGTGTGTGTGTGTGTGTGTGTGTGTGTGTGTGTGTGTGTGTGTGTGTGTGTATGTATATGTGTGAATACTTAGCACATATGAATAGAAGCAGTGAATTGGACGAAGGCTTTTCTCGGTCCTCTTGTTATTGTGCGGGAGTTGGGCTTTGTCAGACTGTTTCAACAATAATTGTGCGGTTTTGCCTAAGATGTACTTATCAGTCGGAAGTACAAGGAACTTGTTACAAGCATGAAATGAGAGCTGGAAAAATCGACCGACCAGCGGCTGCTTTTCGGCTTTTATCAATTTCATATAATATTTGATAAATTGGTCTGTTCACATTTGACATCTGTAAAATAGTTGCGTTGCAGTGCGCGTTGATAGCTCAGAAAGACAGGGCAGGACAGAACAGCACAACAGTAGCAGAGGCAACAACAGTATCAGGTATTATGGAAGGAGGGGAACGTGCACAACAGTCTAACTCGACAGTGTCTATGGTTACAGTGTCGTCCGTGGAAGACAACTTCTCATACCTTGAGTTTTGTATGTAACTTCAAGCTTCTTCATCTTTTTGAATTGAGACGATCTGAATAGATTTCCATTTTCACCTTCATTTCGAAATGGTTGGAACCAGGCAAGTTTTTTCATTGAGTTGAGAAGCTTCCCGAATTGAAATTTCATGTCCATTTGTTTTCTCTCTTTCTTCTCTTGATGGTTAGTCTGCTTGACAATATTGCATTACATTGCTTGTTTTTACTCTTCCACTTCATCTGTTCCGGTTTTACTGGTTCGATTCTCAACCATTCTTTGTCGAATGTCAGTTAATGTTTTTCGAATTTCCGTAATGTTTGTCATGTCCCGAAGTTTAACGAAGACGAAGCAAAACGTAAAATTGATGAATAGGTTGCTATTTAATGTTCGGAACCCTGATGATAATGTCAGCTAATGGAAGTATATATTTATTACTTCTTCTATCGTTGTGCTCCCGACTCCTCTTTCGGGGAATTTTCATTCTAACGCTATATTTAATGATATATACAAGCACTTCCCGTTTCATTACGTTAGCAATATCTTAAATTCATTTTTTTAAATTCAATTTCTTCCCATCATATGAGGAAGGATTGTGAGTTAAGCCTTATTTTATTGCTTGTGTATTTAGCTTATGCTTGGGATAGAAGTACTTCTCATCTTGTGCGTTAGACTCTATTTTAGTTACCTTTCATTTTACGTCGATTCATAAAAAATTTCACACTGACCGCTTACTGTTGTAGTTCAAACATCTGCCTTTATTAATTGATGATGATGATGAACTCTCGAGTAGTTGGATTCACAGTATGAATTAATTCCATTCTTTAAAGGATAACGGGCATCAAAAAAAGGAATTCAAAAGGGTCGGGTCTTAGGAATTTTCACTCGTTAAATTAAACAAACGTTTTTACCAAAATATCTTTATTTCTAGCTAGGTTCAAACTTGAAGTTTGTGTTACATGATGATCCTGTATAAGTTATCGATTATTGTCATTTACAGTTCCTTAGGAGAACCGAAAGGGAAAGTATTCTTCAAATAGCATAATTGCCATTTCCAGTTCTCTTCTTTCTATTCTTCTATTGCTTCAAAGAGCGCAGCAAAAAGCGTTTCACGTCGTTCTATTAATACTTAAAGCATATAACCTGTATTTGCGAGTAACATAGGAACTAAGACCTAAGGATATAATTTCTGATTACGTAATGTTATATTCTTGTACATGACGCTATATAGTACATAACGTTATATTCTATAGAACTGAGGAGTTTTATGTGCAGAAGTAATGATTTTATAAGCGATAAATTGCCTCTCTTTGCTTTAAGCAAACATCTTCCGTCATTTTGAATAAGTTAAGTTACGAACTGACAAGGTAAGTGTTTATCTGAATTGTTTGCGATATAGCTTTTTTCCAAATTACACCATCACGGTTTACTAAGTTATCTTTTTTTCTCATCTTTTCTCCTTCGGCTCTTGAGATTAAATCGTGAAAATCACTGTTTTTGCAAGCTTCCTAATGATAGCTATTAATTGCAAGATCAAAGTTCATCGCCTCTATGTTTGCCTACTTTACGAATGTCTTACTCGGTATTATGGAAGACCACCATTGGCACAGCATCATATTCTCTAAACTTTAAACCGCCACTAATACTTCCGTTTCATCTATATGACGGTAGAGAAGGACTCTTTTTTTGTAACCAACTGTGGACTTCCTTTTATATTTGTAGAAAGTATAATGCAGTAAGTTGGAAGATCTTAACTACTGATTTTTTCTTATTCATTATCATCAGTATTCGCATATTAGTGACTGGGCATACTGTTTCTAATTCATAATATTTTTGTTTTGGTTTTTACATATCCTTGGACACATTAAGAATAGTTTATTTGGAAATACTTCGGATTATCTTTCCTATTATAGGAAAAGATTGGCAGATTGGAAGATCCAGTTTTTATTCTGGATTGTTTAATGTTTTGTACCAATTTCAGTTCACGATTCGCCGCCATCATCTTCCCGTCCTTTAACGGCCGATAACAGTACACACATATTACCAATGCGGTCTTTGTCGAGTTCCTCTGGTGGATTATATATAAGTGCCCCCGGAAAAATCATTTTATTTGGTGAACACGCTGTTGTCTATGGAAGAGTTCGTTTCACCTTTTTTTCTTTCAGTAAAAAGAAGACATGAAAGCCCGAATTTAATTGTCCTTGTAATTTCTACAGTATAATATACCAACATTTAGACGATCTTAGAATGCTTAATAGGTGAAGATATCTCTATGGCATGCAATATGGACCAGTATTTATCCAGTTCATTTGTCAAAAAGGTTTTAGTCACCAACATACAAGCTTTATTTGTCGCATGCATATACTAAATCATTTGAATCTATTTATATGGTAAGCTGGAAACTCGTATTAAAAATAATTTATTTGGTTGTAAAGTGATAATACTGACCGAAAAGATGCTGTGCAATTTGCATTTTTTGTTGCAGACAGCAGTTGCGGGCTCTATAGATTTGCGCACTTACGTTAGCTTATTCACCTCAGCGGATGGCAGAATATATTTGTCGTTACCTGCTCTCGGTGTTGAAAAAACCTGGTTACTAAAGGATCTATTGAGAGCCGGAGAACGTCTTTCTGGTTTTTTTTTTACTTTTGCTTCCTGTTTCAAATAAATAAACTGAAATAGTAATTTGCGGAAAATAACTGGATGTGAATGACTTCAGTTGTTTTTTGTACAGTTACTGTTTCACATCTGATTAAAAAACTCTGGATATTTATAATTTTTTCCAGAAAGACGTTTTTTTTTTTTCCAGAAGGATAGATATTTTTAGAGAAAAAAGAGGAAAGTGATGTTTTTTCGTTTCAGAATTTTTTTAGCATTAACTGCATGCGTTTTTATAGCTTTTGATTATTTTTGCGAAGAAACTATCATTTTAGTCTCAAATTGAGTGAATTTTCTTTTCAACTTCCCTGTTCATTAATTAGATATCTGTGCCAGTTTAGTTTGTATTTTTTCTCATTTTAATCTTAGAATACACGGTTGATGACGGATCGCCACCATCCCTCGAATTACTTGTGCCTATAGCTCGAAAACTGAGCGGATCTTGTGAAGATCAGTGCGGTGTACAACATTTAGCAATACTAGCCTTCTGGTATCTTCTCCTCGGTGTAGTGCAACGAAAAAAGTTTGTCCTTAAATTGAAATTTTTTTGGTCTGTTGATATGTTACACTCAAGTATTTAAAGTAATTTAAAAGTACCTATCCAAAATTTCTTTTTTTTAATGACATATTTCAAGCACTTTTACGCATTGATGGACCATTGTTTTCTTATTGTTTGGTTTCATGCATTTATTTATGGATTTTTATGTGTATTGCAAACTATCTCGCGAAGTAGTCGGTAAATGTGGACTTCCAATAGCTTGTTTCAGGAATATTCTTGCTGTAAAAGTTACCATTCGTTTCAAACTCCCCTCTTGTGTTGGTCTCGGCTCGTCAGGTAATATTGAGAATCGTCAAAATGAAATAAAATTTTACCATTCTATCATAGAACTGGAACTAATTGAACTCAAAGAATTTTTTTTGTTGTCTTCAATTCAGTTCATTGATGCAAATCCATGTTCAGGAGCATACTGTGTTTGCGTTGCAGCTGCACTACTACAAACAGCTGGCTTGATTCCTGCCCCATCGATTCCTGTGAGCTTATGACTTTTTATTTTTTCGTTTATTATTTTTCATCCTTGAAAATAAACTATAGCTTTGAATTTTGAAACTATAGCTACTAACTATCCACATCATCAGCAATATGATGAGAAATATTCCAATTTTAAGTTGCTTTGTGGTATAATTACCACACACAATGTGAAATTCTGATTTTGGCTATTAGCTCTAGTTATGAGTTGTTGCTGGGATATTTTAAGATACATCATAATAGCATAACTTGTGAAGAAAATTAACAGCGAAATTATTTTGGTAATTGCTTCTCTCAGTTAAATGATAATTGCTTCTCTCAGTTAAATGA
>NW_018108211.1:352664-362918 GCF_000183805.2 Loa loa
GAGAATACGTCAAAATAGAAATAAATTTTACCATTCTATCATAGAACTGGAACTAATTGAACTCAAAGTAATTTTTTTGTTGTCTTCAATTCAGTTCATTGATGCAAATCCATGTTCAGGAGCATACTGTGTTTGCGTTGCAGCTGCACTACTACAAACAGCTGGCTTGATTCCTGCCCCATCGATTCCTGTGAGCTTATGACTTTTATTTTTTCGTTTATTATTTTTCATCCTTGAAAATAAACTATAGCTTTGAATTTTGAAACTATAGCTACTAACTATCCACATCATCAGCAATATGATGAGAAATATTCCAATTTTAAGTTGCTTTGTGGTATAATTACCACACACAATGTGAAATTCTGATTTTGGCTATTAGCTCTAGTTATGAGTTGTTGCTGGGATATTTTAAGATACATCATAATAGCATAACTTGTGAAGAAAATTAACAGCGAAATTATTTTGGTAATTGCTTCTCTCAGTTAAATGACAAGGAAACATTTGGATCTTTTTTAATTCATCTTCCCCTTTATCGGAATATAAGGAAAGCTATTGCTGAATTTAAAAAAGTACTATTTAAGGAGTACATTTTTTCATGTATTCATTGAAAATTAAATCGTAAAATGAGTCTTCACGGCTTTCAGGTAGAAAACACTGATGTTTGCCCATAACTCTGCAGTGGAAGTTTTTGCTCTTTTTTTGCTCTCTTTTCCCCTCCCTCTACTTTTTTTTTTTTTTTTGTTGTATCTGTAGTGAAATTTATAAAGATACGTCAAATCATTTTGGAATTTACCTTGGAAGAACGATGATTAATTTGAACTACACTTTAGTTGTTTGTAAGGTTTGTGGTATCTGTTGATCCTTGATTCATGCAGGTAAATGACGAAGGATCACTGACATGGGAAGACCATCATCTAGACATGATCAGGAAATGGTCAGCTGCGGCTGAGTCACTGATACACGGACGAGCTTCTGGACTTGATGCGGCCGTATGTACTTATGGTTTGTTTTGTTTTTTTTTTCTTTTCAATTTCTTGCAGATTATGTTAATCGGATATGGACGCATTTCGATGTGAATTTACAATTTTACTTTTGCAGAGTCATTGATACATGGGAAATTTTAGAATTGCAAAATTGGTTTTTTGTTATGCTGACATTGTTTCTACGAATAATATTTCTTAGTTTCCAAATTCTTTAATGATCGTCTATGACCGTCTATTCCAGGTGGTGTTGCATGTTTTAAACCTGGAACATGCATTCAACATTTAAGGAAGTAAGTTTTCGTTTTCTTTTTCTGGAATCTTTTCCTATTTTATCTGCGATCATGAGTGTTCTCAACATGTTTTTTCTTTGAAAAAAGTACCGTATTTGTTTGTCTTTCTGTCACACCATAACTTCTATTTTCTTCTGATAAATCCTATCTATCTTTAAAAATATATTTTGCAGATCTTGGACAAATTAATTATGTTTTAATATACTTTTGGTTTGAGTAATAAAAAAAAAGAAAAAGAGACGTTTTCAGTCTCCCAGACCTCAGGGTAATATTGGTCAATTCGAGAGTTGAAAGAAACACTTCACGAATGGTACAAACAGTGAAGGAGCGATTGAAGAAGGTGAAATATTGAAATTTTTGCAGTAACCATTTTGGTACAAATCAAGGTAGTTAGTTCGAAAGTATTGCTAATCAATTATGGTATGTATTTAAATCTATTTTTAGATACATAATGTATCTAAAAATAGATTTAAATTTAGATATATAATTAGATACATAATGAAATACAATAGATCTTTTTTGCTGACTACAGTATTCCTTAATTTTGCTAACTTCGTTGCTGAAGAAATTGACCTCAAATAAGAAGTGCTAATTTCAGTTTCCGGATGTTGTTGAATCAATTTTCAATGCTATTGATGCCATCTCACGTGATGCAGCAAAAATTCTACATCGGCCACCGGAAGAAAATGGCGGCGATGAAAGAGTGTCAAATGGTGGTAATAGTAACAGCTCAGTTATTATGGCTTGTGCCGATGGCGAACATCAGTCTTTGCAAGTAATTTCCTTTTTTGTTTTTCGGTAAGAATACATGTTATTCTCTGATTGGTTTTTTTTTTAAATTAAACTTAACAAATAGTGATATTGAATAAGATATTTTATTGAATAAAGTTATTGATAGGGTTAAACTCATCAATCATTTTACATTGATATAGAGGTGCTGTTAGGTGTTACTTCGAAGTATTGATCGAGTGCTGACACTTATTTTGATATTCATTAAGGTAATAGTTTGGCACCTTGGACCAAGAAGGTGTACTTCATTACTTTAACAGTTCTTTCATTTTAAATTAAATCAAAATTGTCTTTCAGTGAGTGGTTTTGCAGTTTATTCTGCATTGCATGTTTTAATATAAAAGAAAGGTTATAATAAAATACATTTTTCTTTCTTGAAATGCAGATTATAACTGACCGGCATGGTTTGATTAAGCACACACTGACATAAGCTAAAGTTTTTGTTTGTAAATCAATCTTCGGTATGCACGGTAGCAATTTACTTGCTTTTTCTAAGAGAAAGATTAATGTTAGCCATAAAATCATTGTCCATTTATTCCCAACTAATCTTATGCGTTGTGGGGAATTCTTCGCTTTTACTTAGGAAAAAATATATATGCATTTCTGTCAAGGTATCTTCTCTTTAGGTTCCAAAGTTCACGTTCGAATTTAATTTCAAACTTGAATTTTTTTACAAGTTTGCATGTGGTTGGTAAGGTTATGCTGGAATTGATTCGAATGATGGGCATAAGTTACTGTATGAGATATCTTTCAGCGAAAACATGCATTTTTCTTCAAGGGGATTAGTCTGCATTGAAAGAATTCATGAAGATGATTGATTTCATATGAAATTTGATGGCTGAATGTTGCAAATAGTTCTTTTTCCAGTTTAAGTCAGTGTATTTATGTTGACTCCTTTTTAATCCCCATTACATAATAGTTACTTTTTATTTGAGTAAAAGAAATTAATCAGAAGGCAATTTGTAGCGATAAGATCAACATCGGTGTTATACAACATTTTTATTAGTTATCTCCATTCTCATTTCTCTGTTCTTGTCGGATGCATCCATGCTCTTGTTGGGATCAAAGTCTTGTGTTTTTTAAAATGTTTGCTATCACCACATTTGTTTGTGTTAGTGAGAGCATTACTTGCAGTAAATTCTAATAAAGTGCTGAGTTGAACGATTGGTGCCAAAACAGAAGCGTAATCAAAATGGGCAACCAGGAAATTTCAATTTTAGTTTAAATATTCGCTATCAGCACATTGCATTTTTTTACTTAATGAATAAAAACTTGCATGTTTTTTTATTTCTGTAAGTTCTAACTAGAATTTTTGATGTTCTTTTGCCATCTACGTCACATAGTTTAATTCAATCCTAGTCACTGTAACTAGAAGTCATAATCATGCTTCCATATTTGTAAGTTTAAATCTCGGAGTTTCAGAAATATTTCCGCTTTTGGACTTTACAAAACTGATTTAGTCAGAAGCGCACTGACCGCTTCGCTGAGTATTTGATGGATTTGTGAGAGTGATTTTTCCGTTTCTTTGAGCAAGAAATGCATGGCGAAATATTTTGAGCAATTAACATGGTTTCATCGTATCTTTGTGTTTTCATATGTTGTAGAATCAGCAGCTATTATTATACTCTTTTTTTCTTCAATTTCAGATTTACTGTTTTACAAAATAATTAGAATGTAGACTTTGGATCAAGTTTTAAGTTAATTTTTTTTAATTTTGCAGATTTGAAACTTGACTGATTTCAAAAAAGAAATTTGAAAGCTATTGTTTGTTAATTTTCATTACTTTTTTTTGTATATTTCATTTTAACTGAATGATTATTGTGGTAATCATGACGATTTCCGATATATTCATATGATAACTTCATTTTGTCTTGTTTATTATTTTCAGTTTTTCTTAAAAAGGACTAAATTAGTGTTTCTGTGAATTTTGCAGTCCAGTGGACACTTTCAACAACAGCAGCAACAGCAACAGCCGAGTAGTGGAGTACATTTACCGAAAGAGAACTCTTATGCCGCTGGTGATAAACGTAATAGTAACGCTTCCGCAGCTAGTGGTATATCGGGAGCTAATTCAGAAAAACATGAACGAGGACAACTTGCCGATTCCTTTTCTAAGCTCAATGTAAGCTGTACGGAAAAAGAACTCATCATCTTTTAAAATTTGAATTCCGATATTCAGTGCTCTTTTTGATTCTTTTTTTTTCCTCTTCATATAAGCACTTCTCACCTTTTGTCTTATCTGTTTTGGTTTGGGCTACATTTTTAAAAGGAATTATCTTCCTCAGTGACCGTTCATTTATCCATTTCGACAGTTTCTCAAGTTTTTTGCGAAATTTAATTTGATTTCTTCTTTGTTTTGGTGCTTCTCTAACCTTAACACTTGATTGCGTGCCGCGCTTGTTTCAAAAGAGTGCATGTCAAAATCGTGTTGAAAACATCCGTAACTACTTTCAAGATTTTTTCTCTTGAATCACACTCGTTCTTTACTATTAATTTATACACCATTAAGGAGGATAGGAATATATGGAAAGCATTCTCATTTTCATTGCTTAATTGATATCTCTTTTCAACAAAGAAAGAAGTTTTTACGTTTTTGCTATGCATATGTTATCGGTCCTCCATAATAATATTCAAATTGCTGATTTTTTGAAGTGAATTAATGCGAAGTTTTCAACACCCCTTCTAAGTTTCACATATTATTTCAGGATTTATGTCGCATAAACAATCAATTACTGATCGCACTAGGTGTTGGTCATCCAAAAATTGACCAGATTTGTACATTACTTGCACGGTACGGAATACATCCAAAAATGACTGGTGCTGGTGGTGGTGGAAGCGTTTTTGCCTTCTTAAAACCAGGTATCACAAAATTCATGTTCTGTTATGTTAATATAATTTGTAACAAATCAATTTATTCGCAAATTTTATTTTTCAAATTATTCGCAAATTTGTCACCCAAGTATGACGTAAAGTATTAAAATAAGGATTAAAATAAGGATACATTTTATCGGTTTTTGAACTATGGGGTACGAGAAAAGAAATAGGTAATTGGATAACTGTTTTTTTTTTTCCACAGTTTTTGCTCATTATCAGTTAGCTTGAGATTACCCACTGAATTTTCTTCGTCTCTTCGGATCTATATGCGCTTAGTTATTTCTCAGTATTTTAATTATCACTGATTGCAGATACATCAGCGACTGTGTTATCTATGATCAGTGATGAGTTGACAAAACTGGATTACGAATTATGGCAACCCCCGCTTGGTGGTCCCGGAGTAGTTTGCCATAACAGTAAGCCTGATCTCTTTGTTGTGCCCAGCACAGTGATTGGAACACCAAGCGTCACAACGAGTACAACTACCGATTCGTCATCTCATTCAACTCCTTCATTTTATCTCCATGACAAGAAAATTACGAACTGATTACTTTTATTGCGTTCAGCAATTCAGCTAATAGTTCGTCAAAGACAAAAATACCTATTTGCAGAAGCACTTCTTTTGTAAGCGGCAAATATATTTAAAAAAATTGAATAAACTGATGGGCTACATAAGTTAATTTAAACTTTCTTCTCATTTCCTTATTTATTTCTGATTTTGCATGGAAGATTTCAAGGAAAAGGATTGGAGCAAAACATAAAAATTGAAAAGTATTGCATTGGCAACCGAAGTACGTTAGATCTATGAAGATTATTTGATCTCCTGGGTTCAATAATAATAAATCACTGTGTGCTTTTGTTTAACAAGTATGGCGACCAGTAGACTTATAAGTCCAAACTTTGTCTCAAACTTCATTATGTTTTGTCTCTATGAAGATTATTTGATCTCCTTGGAGTCCTTGGAGCAAATTGGAGTGAATTTGCTAGCCTTACTCTGGTCTGCTGGTCTAAATCTTGAGTATGTCCTATCGTAGTAAAATAACAGCGAAGTTTTATTTATTCGTCCTGTTTGGGTCGATTTCATCAAAATTCACTGCATCCTTCCCTTTTCTTCTACCAATTTTTCTGAACAATCCGAAGCGCTATTCCGCAATCAAGTGGTTGCCATAAAATGGGAAAATTGATTTTGTCTCCTGCGGTTATCTTTAGTTTTATCAGTGGTTTTTTTTTTTTTTTGCTTTTGGAAAGAATTCATTTTGCGATCCGTTTCGTTATTACAAACCAATTTAACAGACACTTTTCTTTTTGTTATTTACGGGTAATTTTGCAAAAGAATCTTAAAACTTTGGAATTTTAGGTTTTTTTATTTGATACTCGAATCTTTCCAAGTTCATTGAATATCATGGTGACATTTTATCTGTGTACTTGTAGTTTTGTCAGAATTTCTTTACGTTGAGTATGCGTGCGCCTATTATGTGACATTTATATTCGACATTATGGTGCGCTCATGTAAATGATTTTTTGCGTGTGATTCCCCCGTGATTTGTGATTTTTGCGTGTGATTTGCAGTAATTACTGAACATTACATTCGCTTAAATTCGATTTTTTACTGCTGTCAAAGCATTACGATGCATCTAATACGGCCGTATTTATTGCATGTGCTTGTTCGTGGAAAATGAGCAATGTAAAATTATTAATTAGTGTTTAGATTGCTAAAAATGACCCCCTACATTGCGGATATGCTATGCCCAAGTTCCGATACTGGTAAGTTCAATTCACTATTACTCCCCTTTTCCATTCTGTGGAAGAGGTTGTTTTTCAGATCGTTTTTAAAGAACAGTTCCGATAACTGGTTTTAATTCGTCCCTAACTGATTTGAAAGCCAGAAAGTTGATTTAAATCAACTTGCGATTTGTTGGGGCTGAAATATGCACCTTTAGAACAGTTTTTTGTTTGGGTCTGCTTAGTTCCCCAGTATTTTATTGCACTTAATTCTATATATATATATATATATATATATATTTCATCCTTTTGTCGTTTCTCTACAGTTCTAGTTATTTTTCAAACATTATTCACCAAGAATTTGGCAATTCTAGAATTTGGGGGATTTCAGCTTCTTTTGCTACATACAAGCCAAGGGGATTTTCAGCAAGGATTTATTTATAAAACAATTGATATTTATTTGATTGATGGATTTTGCAGCAGTAAGCAAAGATGCAAAGTGCAAGTGTTTGATGTTGTCTGCTTGCTGTGTCAAATAAAAGATTTTTCAATTTTCAAGGGACAGCGATTTGTAGGCTAAATCGGACGAGTGACAGCGATTAGTAGGCTAAGTCGGACGAGTAAGGTAATGGAGACAAGAACGAAAGATGAGTGGCAAAAAACTGTCAGATCCGTGATAATGTGGAAGCAGATGGGCAAGGCGACCCTTTTTCTTAGTAGTTGTGTTGTTGACATGTACTGTTTTTAGCCTTTTTTTTTTTTGTAGTTAAAGAGGATAAGTTGTACAGTAGTTTTGCACTATTTAGCTATCGTCTACACTGAAACGCATGATATACACATCGTTGAAAAACTACAAACAAGGCTTATTGATTTGTTGTTTTGAGGATTGCTGTGAACTTTGAAAGTAGCGGTGAGATCCCTTCATGTATTAGTGAAAGTTATGTTTCTCCAGATGGAAGTGTTACTGATGCGTTGTTTTGCAGAAATATCGAGTAAAGATTTCATTTAACGTGTCATTGCATTTGCTATTCTAACAGATCCGCGGAACACTTTTACAGAGCAATAGCAATGACTAATTAAAGTGTCACCACATCAGTTACGATGTCAACTACTATAAGCTGAGATAGGGAGACAGGGTAACGATAGGTAAGAGAGATAGAGAGAATAATGCAGAATCTTTTGGTCTAAATGAAATTTTGAAGAAGGCATTTTAAAGAGATGAGGATCAAAATTTAAATGACGGAAGTATGACTTGGGAAATATGGCACTACGGCATTTGATAAATAAGTCAGTTCTCCACTGAAATCATTCATTCATCAATGATAACTTCCAAATAATCTACGATGCTCAGACAATGATCAACTCCAGTGAAGTACAACGCTTCGGATGAATTCTAGAAAACTAATAATTATATCTTAATCTAGTTACTGAATTGGGTGTTGAGTTATTGAATCAATTTCGAGTCAAAAGTATCATCATTGAATTCAACAGCTGGCGAGGAGTATTCTCAAATTTCTGAGGTATTTCTACAGAATTTCCTGAATAAATTGTACAGCTTCTAAATTCATCCAAATAATTACCGAAGTTTGATAAGGCCCGAGTCGTGTTGCAGTTGCATCTAAAAAGTCAAAATTTTTTGGGTATAAGTGTAGGATTTGCGCCTATTTATTGATTTAAATGAAAAAATTTGCATATTTCTCAAGATTTGAATATGTAATGCTCTTCCAAGCAATTTTGGAAGAAAATACGAACTTTTGCAGTGAGCGGCCAGTGTTACATATATCTCTAGTACAATAGATGTATAGCTTCATAAATCGGTAAGTCGTTTCTTCCCAATTCGATATGTGTACTTCAGTTACTTTGGATGTTCATTTCTGAACAACTTATCGACTTTAATGAATGCTCATCATAGTTTCAGAGATGCTGGTCGAAATTGAACAGACTGTGGGTTTCCTAGCCTCGTTCTTGTATGGAACGATTCCTCGTCGGTATATTGCTTCGAAAATTCTGCTATTAAATTCCAACCATTTCTGCCTTGATCTTTGAGAACAGAAAGATTTCTGATCCTGCTGGCAAATAATTTCCAAAACCTTCAGGAGAAATATTACAGCAGAAGGGATTGGAATCAAAAAAAGAAGAAATTAGATTTGTGAGGCAATGTTTAAAATCTCTAGTAAAATGATATGCTTTAATCAGTAAATCCTCAGCCGCATCGACACGTTTGCTGAGATCTTGGCTAATCGGTTACTGGAACGCCTGATGGATCAGTCTCGCCCACCAAAAATTTGCCATTTAGTCGTTAATGTTGCCGGAAAAAGTGACCCCCTTATTCAAGATGTAAGTCCATTAAGAAAAGCTGAACTTCAGTTTATTTTAGTTCGACTTCAACTTCTCACTATAGGTCCATGAAGTTTCAGTGGATATAAGAAGCTAGAAAACCCGGTTCATCTTGTTCGTTTTACCTCAAAAAAAAAACTTTCAGGCAGTTGAAGAAGCTTACATGGACTTGACAGAAATGCAATCTCTTCTTCCCAACAATTTGATTGTTGAGATACGACAAGGTTCCGTAAATGCAGTCAATGCAGATACTGGTCAAACTAAAGCAATCTACCCTGAACCAAAGGCTTTGTTTCTTAGAACTCAAGATAAGTAAGATAAAAACGAATTTATAGGATCTAGCATAGATCAGCATGAAATTTGCATACCCAAAATCAGACCTAGAAATTCGGGTTTCTTTCTCTTTAATATGTCAGAAAATTGGTAATTTATTCCCCTTTAACATACTAGAAAATTGATATTTCAAAAGGTGGACGTCGTTTCCGCAACCGCTCCGCTTTGTCGCCCAATTCGAAAAGTCGTCATGGGCAAGAAACAAAAAGACGTCCTCTGCTGCGTATCGAATATGAATATCGCTGTGTGGGTGGGGAAAATAAACCGGTGAGCTTCAAGACTTGAATCATTGGACCCATGTTCTGATCGAGTTTTGGAACTTTCTATGTTTCTCACTTCATGGCAATCGTTCAGTGTGGGCGGCCATATTTCGAACTGCAACGGGATGATGCAGTCTACACAGCTCAGGCCTTTGCTGCGACACGTTTTGGATCCACCAAGCTTAAAAGTCATCAGGTTCGGCTCCACAACTTGTTTTGCCATGTGTAGGGGAAATAAGTATTCGTGGGAACCCAGTATGCAAATAAGAAAAAACAGGACTCAATTAGCATATTTATGACACCTAAGGCATGTTTTGTGGTATCCTTATCTTTCTTTGACGAATAGAATCGACCGCAAGCAGTTATGATTCTTGGCAACATTTCCAGAACTACCGAGTACTCATCAGAATATCGTCGGAAAAAAGCTCTGACTGTGAAAACGATCAATCAAGAGATTCCAAAGAATTCCTCACATCTAGTAGACTTTGAAAATGGTAACTGATAGCTGAGATTTTAAAGCTGATTATCTAATACTGAAATTTTTTAAGACTCTTTTTAAAAATTGAAAATCCCTTTTTGAGACCATTCTATCAAATAAAAACAGTCCAATGGTTTTATGTAAAAGTCACTTTTATCAAATTATACAAATATTGCTTAAATTTACTT
>NW_018108211.1:362973-374327 GCF_000183805.2 Loa loa
CTCCGCTTTGTCGCCCAATTCGAAAAGTCGTCATGGGCAAGAACAAAAAGACGTCCTCTGCTGCGTATCGAATATGAATATCGCTGTGTGGGTGGGGAAAATAAACCGGTGAGCTTCAAGACTTGAATCATTGGACCCATGTTCTGATCGAGTTTTGGAACTTTCTATGTTTCTCACTTCATGGCAATCGTTCAGTGTGGGCGGCCATATTTCGAACTGCAACGGGATGATGCAGTCTACACAGCTCAGGCCTTTGCTGCGACACGTTTTGGATCCACCAAGCTTAAAAGTCATCAGGTTCGGCTCCACAACTTGTTTTGCCATGTGTAGGGGAAATAAGTATTCGTGGAAACCCAGTATGCAAATAAGAAAAAACAGGACTCAATTAGCATATTTATGACACCTAAGGCATGTTTTGTGGTATCCTTATCTTTCTTTGACGAATAGAATCGACCGCAAGCAGTTATGATTCTTGGCAACATTTCCAGAACTACCGAGTACTTGATATTTGCACCCATTATTTCAATTTTTATTGCGTTCTATTCAACAAAAATAAAATTTTCAGGGTGTGGATGCCGGCAATGGATATCATCCATACACGACACCGTCGCTATATGCGTATCTCCAATTGCTAATTTTCCTGAACGCACTGGCGTGCCTAACGGTCTGGTCAGAGAAACTAGAACAGGAACTCGATAATATGAAAGATGTCAGTTTGCAAATGTTCCTAATTTCCAAAATTACAAGCTTAAAAAGCAGAAAATTAAAAAAATTCCAAAAATTCAAACCACAAATATGTGTCAATGATACTTGAAGGTATTTACATTTTAGGAAAATTATATGCACCAACGAGAAAACGACTTTAATGTATCATTTGGGAAATAGTTATAGAAAGGTTGCAGAAAATAAATGGTAAGCTCAAAGTGACTCAAATAATTGTGCATTTACATAGATTATGCGATACGACAATTACAGCGAATTGCATTAGCGTCATCATATATCTGAGTATTATCTTTATCCATATGACAGAGATTATAACTGTTACTATAACAGAACTTGGAATATAATATATATCAAATGCTCATTCATATTACATATGAGATAGATTCTGCTATCCAAGTAACAAAAAAACAAACAACAATGACAGCAGAAGAAAATAATGAGATTTTATATGAGGGCCACCGAAAGAAATCAAATGTTTTCTGAAAATTCTACATTTTACTACTTGAGATTTCAGATGACGATATAAATAACGGAGGATAACCAATGTAAACAATTTTTTTTGAGCAAAATTTCTAAATCACTTATTAAGGAAATACCGTTGCTCTAATTGGGAAACTTTCCCTAGAAAATTTATCCGCTTTTAATCAAGCTCAGTTATGATCATGTTCTAAATCTTACTTTTCAATTGTATTCTTTAAATAAAATTCATCTTAGCCCATCTCTGTTTTGTGAAAGACATTATTTAATCATTTTTGCTATTCGTCGATATATTTATTTTAAAAGTAGAAGTTTCTGACTTAATGCCGAATCAATGCAAATCTCTACTAATTGATGTCTGTTTTACGGGAACCATATTAAATTCTATTATAACTTTCTGACTTCGAAAAGCAAATTAAAAAACACCTTAAAAACATGAAAAACTCCACTACTAATCGTCATCATCATCATCATAACCACCAGCCTCACTTCCTCGCACCTTTTTCTTGACTCCTTTGGTCAATTTTGCAACAGTCATGCCAGAACCTCGTAAGTAGGAAGGCCAGTCGTATTCCAGTACTTTGCTCCTACAAATGTACATAATTATGAGTAATGGTGAAGCAAAAAAAGAAAATAAAAACAGAAAAACAGTTTGACAACTCAGGCAGAGAACTAAGTATAAGAAAAAATTGATAAAAATACCATGAAAGTCTCCATTCAAGCATTTCGGTCCTGAATTCATCTTTTCCACCCAAATCACCAAATCCTCGTATGTAATCAACCGTCTTCGCATCAATTATTACAACGATTGTTGGAATAAGACGGATTTTGAGTCGTGTAGTGAGAAATGGAAACTGAAATCTTCTTAAATTTGACTTATTCGTAATTTTAATTCCAATCATACCGCAACTTGAAGCATACGTTTTCAGAGAATAGCCTGGAAAATTTTTGGAGAAAGCAGACTCTTTTAAAACTATAATAATGTACTAATGATTGTAACCAATTGTACTAAGACATTTGCAACAAAATGAGAAAATGACAAGCAATTAAATTCAGATTTCAGTAACTATACAAAAATACCAGAATAAGCTTAGTTCTATGAATTACAACGTGATATTTTGACAGAGCTACTGAAATCCTTACCTTCTCAGCATTGGCATAAATAAATCGAATTTCCAGATATTTCGGAGCAATTTTTTTCAGATGTTTATCGACAATTTTACACCGTTCAGTGGCAGGTAAATAAAAGTGACACACAACTTTAGCAGATTTCTTTGTAGCGTCGAAAAAACTTCGTTCATCTGAGATTTCCTCATATACGCCGTGACCATTTTGAAGCCATTCCTCGAATAGAAACGGCTAGGTTTTTTCTAGGATTATAGAAGAAAACTCAGTTAATAAAGGTGAAAGACAAAGATTAAAATGTATGGAACAAAAAGATGAAAATCAGCAAATCAAGACTGATAAGTAAGCAGTGAAAGCTTAAGATAAATGTTGAAACAAAGAAAAGTGTCATACTGGTTGTCAATCAAAACTTGCCCGTTTTTGCAACTGTTTTTTTTAACTCTTGAAGACGTTTCTTTCGTATAGCTTCCAAATCGTTTTCATCCAACCCGTCGTATTTTTCTATCTGGCGATCAACTTCTTCCTCAGCTATTGTAACTACTTTAAGTAACTGCTCACCAAGTATTTCTTTCACGGAATGATCCATCTGCCCTGAAACCGATGAACGGTGCCAGCACCCTTCAACAGTAAAGTTACAATGCTACAACGCAGAGGAACATTACTAGTAGAAAGTGAGGCTCCTTCTGATGGAAAGGAAAGATTTCACGAGAATAGACAGTCTAGATCCATTAAAACAGAAGAGCATCAGAAAATAAAAGTTTTGTGACAAAATTCAAAGCTAAAGGTCATCGAGTCCAGGCAGGATTGACAACAACTAAAAAGAGCACCACAATTTATAAAATTAAAAAGAAATCCTGCAGGAAGGAGTGACCATGTCGCGCAATTACACCCATACTGAGATCAAATATAGTGCAGGTTTTCTGGAGACAACAAAGATTCATACAAGCCGATTGCACCATCTGGGAAAAAATCAGCCGTCCGATCCCAGACCAAATTAGGGGCATACTGCAGGAACTAAGGAAATGAATGAAAATTGGTTAATATTCAAGTCGCCGCCGCGTCCTTTCCTTTTATCCCGAAAGCAGGTTTCCTCGTAGAAATCCAGTGAATGTTTTGCTGACAAGATCAGGCAATGCCAGGAATCGCCAGGGATAAGCGCTGTGAAAGTGCCTTTTCATTTATCTCTCGTCTAAAATATAAAGACAGGCTCACTTCTTAACGGCCCAGTAACACTCCCGCACAAAATTACGGTAATTTAGAGACCCGGTATGCTACATCCAACTAACATTCAGCACAGTCTTCCGCACATGCTTCCTTTTCTCCTTTTCATCTAATTTGGTAATTTTTTCTTAATTTTGTTTTTGATTGAAAGTGTTAACCTCCAAGTCACTCTACATTACAAAATCTTTTTCTGCTCTGACATTTTTTCGGACAAGTAGGTTTTACGACTATTTTCTGGATAACTTTTGGTAGGAATATTGAATTCCCATCCGAATGAATTGTGGCGGTCGTTCCATCCCTTGGATCGGTATCTTCATTCCCATTATCACATCCTTTTCTCCGACTCTAAATTCCAGTGAAATACACAGCTGCCTTCTGTGGCTTTTTGACATTTATTATTAAGATTTTAATCTTTTTGGATACGAGGTATTAGCATTCATACAAATGTCACAGAGCAGATTAATTAAAATGTATTTTCATCTTCTGATATCTACATTTCGGGAAGTTGTAGAACGAAGCTGTTGTAGCCATAAGACTCACTTCCATCTTCACCTCCTCATTTTTGGCCTATTTTTTAAAAAAAAATCGGAACTTATCCATTTTTACGAAGTTTTCGTTTGTCATTTTTGCGAAACAAATAAACTCCAATTTTCTTTTTTTTTCAAAATAGTAAAAAAAGGAGGTAAAGATGGAAATTTCCACTTGTGTTTTAAAAGGACATTTTACCGAAGACTTTTGTATTTCTTTCTTGATCGGGGTAAGCTGTTATTGCTTGTATTTGCATTTTTTCATCTGTCACCACGATTTTACTAGTTCAAATGCTTGCTCTGCTTGATATATGTCGCAAAAAAAATCAGTTGGTTATCTCTTGGAACAATAGTAATACTTAATTTCAATCTGTCATCTAATCAACCTGTGCCGGTAAGGAAATAGTATTTCCATCCTAGTTAGTGGCAGGTCTAAACTGACACTAAGAAGCTGTGGTCGGCTCTGCCAAATGTCAGTGACATCTGAAACTTTGTACAGCGTTTCTATGAAAGTGGAATTGATTTCACAGCTAAAACAGATTTTTCGAGAAAAACTTTGTTTATTTTATTTTTCCTTTAAGCTCTTTGATAATGGTTTTTGAATTTCATGGTTGTTGTGATTAAATGTGAAATTCTCAACTATAACTTTAACTAGCATTTCAGATGTCGTTGGGATTTGGCAGAGTCGAGCACAACTTCTCAGTGTTAGTTTAGACCTGCCACTGACTGGCATGGAAGTACTATTTCTATCTAAAGTTAGTGTTTTTTGATTGATTTTCATTGATATTAGCCATTCTGCAATGAGCTGTAGAGTAAGTATCTCGAGCTATATAAACTAGTTAGAGGTGATCTCGAGACATATGAACTAGTAACGAAAAAAAAAACAGTTATATAACAATTTATTGATGTAAATAGCTTTCTTCAGACTAAGAATGAAAATCAATCAAATCAATTAAGGGAATAAAGCAGAATTTTGAGCATCTACTGAAAAGCGAGACAAGGTTTATAAACTCTCATTTTGAAATCGGCCAGATTTCAAAATGAAAAAAATTATTTATAATTAGTCATCCTATTGATGATGACAAAATATCATCAGATTAATTTAAAATTCTACTCAACAGGTTATCGTCTAAGCAACATATATTTTGGTCAACATTTCGAGGTATGTGTTGCCTACTCTCATCTTTCTTGCTTACATCGTTTAATGTAGGGTTAGTTGCATACTTATTGTTATTTATAATTAGTCACTAAGGGTCTTAAATCCCTGCTAAGTGGAAGTGTTGACTGGATAGTTAGTTGGTTACTTTCTAGTAAAGCTGATGGTTTATTCCGTATTGTATTCTGGAGCATTCCGGAATTAATTATGTATTTCACTAAACCATGATGATGCAAGTACAGAGTGGAGAACAGTGCTTTTTTTTAACATATTGGTACTTATTACTTTTAAGTTGGTAAGTTTAGGGAAAAGAATGAAGTACATCGAAGGAATGTTTGTTGACTTCCTTGTTTTGCTGCTTATCTTTCATATTGTCATACTACTGAGTCATTTTCGGTTCCTGGCTAGCTCTCTTCCTCTTTATAATTACTTTTTTATATCAACTTCTATCATACTTGTGCTGTCCCTGTGATCATCCCTTTTATTCTTCCTTTTTTCTGATACCTTTGCAGTATAACAATGCAAGTGGTTGAATGAATGAATAACAGATCGTCAGCCTTTTCATCTCTCCGAAGAAAAAAATAGTATTAGTAGTAGCAGTAGTAGTAGAAAATCGCTCTTTAGAAAATCGTTTTGGAAAATTGTTTTATAGAACAGAATCGCTTGTTAATGAATGAAAATGACCAAAATGTTAGTACTGCAATGCTAGTGCAATGGAAAGGCGCATAATGGAAAAAATGGTCAAGCAAAAATGAGGATGGCGATACGAAAAGCCAGCAATTTATATCACTTCAGAAGAAACCGGCAGGGTTTCTGCGAAGAACGTTCAGCTTTCAGGTTTTGTTTTCATATTTTCAATATTCTATTTTTGAAATCTGATCGAGCTTAGCCCATTTTTTGAGTTGATATAGACTATTTGATGTGACTCTTTTTTGTCGCTTTTGTTAGAGGATATGTTTGGTATATATCACAGATGGATATATCACAGATGGAAATGGTATATATCACAGATGGAAATGTTATTAACTTTGTTTCTCTAAATCACTAAAAAGTATTTTTTTTTCTCGCAAATTCTTACTGGTTGCTGCAATCCTTGAAGCAAAAGGTCATGTGTTTTTCCATTTAATGCAACCGAATTCGTTTTTTCGAAGCCTTTTTCGAAGTTGCTCTCAGCAATTTCAATTTTCAGCTGTAGTATTTTTGAAATTTTCACAAATTCCTAAGTTTCCAAGGAAATTGTCGACAATCCTGACGGAAGATATAGTCGATTTGGAAAGGAAGCAAAAGTTAAAAACAATTTCAAAAAGAATGTATGGACTGACAATTTTTTTCCTCAAAACTTAAAAGGTTGTAACTTGTCAGCTGCTGATTCTGTGTAGGAAGAAATTCGTTCAAATTGTGCATCTTCCATTCCTTCAGCTAGTTGCTTAGCTACATGCTGCGATAATGTTTGTTTGATCGAATAGTAGCCAGCAAAGATTACGACATCATTATCAACAGCCATTTGTGAAATTGTATTCTCTACTTCGTTGTTTTATTATGTTCCTAAATCGCTGTTATTTGAAATTAAATCTAATAAAAATTGAGTACTAATATGAGAAATGACATAATTAGATGGTATTAGTAGTAATTTTATTTGATGCAATTGAAGAGATGTTGTTTTCTTTTCGGTTTTTTCTGAATAACTTCATTATTTTGCGTCCAGTTTTAGTCGTTTAAAAAAAGAAAAAACATTTTTTTTTTTGAAATGAGATTTAATTTACAGGTTGGAAAGACGAAAGAGTTATTTAAGCTGGATTCTGAAACTAGCACGATGATCAAACTTCGGTACAAAGATACTTCAAAACATGTCATTTGGCGAGATTGCGCACTACCTGAGGAGTACAATCGGGGTTATTTGGTTGGTGGTTGCTTTTGTATTTTCAGAAACACTTCATTATTAATGATAAAGCTTTTGCGTTTCAGAGACTACTACTTTCAAAAAACCTTTTAAATATGGAGTAGTTTGTTAGCCTCCCGCTATTTCCTTGGCTAAGTTTACCTTTTCTACTCTAGCAAATGTTTAATCCTATTTCCGCTTCATGAGAATGAGCTGAACAGAGTGCAGAATAGAGAACAGAGTAGTTTTTTCTTTTTCATTTTGTTTAATGTGAACATTTTTTATTTTATTCATTGTAGGTAATCACCAGCATCATAAAAAAACGAACTTTCCAGACATTAAATCCGGATCATTCCAAGCGTGCAGCCATTCGCTACAATCATGCTGGTAATCATCAGGCGACAATTCTAAGACTTAAAGATGGTAGGACTATTGGAAGAGATTTGGTGATTGTGCCGTTTGGTTCACCAAAAACATTTCCAAGAACTAAGGTCTGTACTATATGTAGCAGAAATAATGAAAACACTTCCGCGTTTTTCTCAATTAGCACGTTTTTAATTTGTAACTCATATACGAGAATAGTTATTTCAAACTTCTTAATGAAGATTTTTTAAATGAATCATCGACTTGTTGGAAATCAAATAGTTTTAAAAAATAATTTTATTCGAAATTCGAGAGTTTTCACTTAAATGCATTGAAATTTTTTGGATTGAAATTTCGACTGATCTTTATGAGAACCTTTGATTTATGGTTACAACATTCGACAGCTTAATTAGAAAGCTGCCGAATGTCTTTTTTCTTTCGCATTTGGTAAATTCCTTTTGGAAGTAGGTGTTTTTCTTATTTTTAAATCTTTTGCTTCCTTCGGAAATTCTTTCAGTTGAACAATAAGCTCTGGGTTATATATTGTTGGATGTTCTAGAACAGTCCACCCTTTTATTTGTCTCTTAGTTCTTCCCTTCAGAATCATTCCAAGAATTTTGCTTATTAGATTTTTCATTTCAGCATCAAAAACAGCAATTGTTTTACACTGTTTATCCTGCCCGAACTTTGCCATCGACCAATCTGGCAAAGACTGAAGAGGAAAAAGGAACCAAGCGAATCACGCCAATAGATTCGAGAGCTAAAATCAGTGAAAAGATAGTGGATATTGAGGATGATCGGACACCAGTCCCGAAGCGGGTAATCAATTCGGTGAGACGTTCCGAATCTAGTGACGAAAATGAACCAATTGTTAACTTGACAACGCCACGAGTAGATGAATCTGGTTTTTATGAGGGTGATATTGCCGACCATGACGATGTAGAACCTGATTTGCAAGTTTGGAGGTTGTAGGTTATAACAAACAGTTAAAGTTCATGAACTATCCCCGTTTTACATGGAACTCTTCGTTCCGAGTTTCTCACCTAATAACTTGGGGGATGCAGTATGGTAGCCACAATTACATATGCTCAACATGAAATGAATTTACTATAATTTCATCACGTTATCTTCATTTTTTTGGGCTTAAGACATAAGGTTCTGAACTGTGGATTCGATAGGTTTTTTTCTTTTTAAACTACATTGTGAGAATTCTTTTTCCTTCTCCTAAAATTAGATTTGGAATTATCAGAATAATCTTTGATTTCTTTGATTCATAAAATGTTGAAAAGAGAGAAGGACAAGGATAAACTTTGGTGTTGCATTATTTTTAAATTTTTAATGTGTTAGGGTTGTTCATCTTAGTTATTGTAGCAGAATGTAAAATGATGAAGAAAAGCATTTATTTAAGGAATATTTGAGAGTAGACTTAAAGCATGTTGACCCAACATAAATCGAATGCACTTTCTATCGTAACGTCAAATTGAAATATATTTTTTAATCATCTGGCATTTCCTATATTTTTTGGAATATATTTTATCTGTTCTGAAGATTTTGAAAAAAAAATTTTATGTGGTATTAACAAAGTTACTAAAACGTCAAAATAATGATTGGTTTTGTAGGTAGCCATTAATAAAATTTTATCCAGTTTGAGCAGAGTTTTGTTTCTCATTTTGTCTATCTATGATTTAGCAGTCTCATTGTCTCCATGGTAGAAATTATCGATTCTTACCAACAATTTTGTGATATATTCCATCATAGTATTAGATTGAAATGCACTGGAACCAAAAGGAGGCCCTTCATAGGTACAAGTTGTTCTTCAGTTCATTTTTGAGCTTATTTTCACCTCTAGTTGTGAGTTGTGAATTTTTCCGTGTACGTATATAAATGTTGTCGTTCTAATCTTGTTAATTTTTATTTTCTATTATTTTCAAATTAAATTTATTTGTCTCTTCTACGTACTGCAAACTCTTTTGTCCCGAGGAAAATTTGATATCAGAAGTATATAATGGGTGAATTTTATATAATATATATATATATATACTGTTGATAACTTCGCTGAAGGCTGAGTTTTATATTGCAGTTTGGTATCGGTAGCTTTACTACTGATAGGCTAAGAAAAACTATCATTGCAAGCGGAGTTGTTTCAGAGCAGAGGGAAAAAGAAGTGTTTGGTCATATAATGTTCAATACTGGAAATTTTGAAATTTCAAGAGGAATTTAGAAGTTTTCGGACGTCAGCAATGCCTGTCATAAGAAGTTGTTGGTCGATGTTTTTTACGAATTTTTTTGGCCTGTCAAAAAGACATGGGGAGATGACAACAAATTATAATTTCGCATTAGTAGCTTAATAATCACCTTTTTGGAAAAAAAAATGAATTGACATTTAGGCAAAGGCTTATACCTTTATAAAACTGATACCGTTCTAATTCACTAATGTTAAATTACCATGTTTTTTTCAATTAAGCAATGATATTTGACCTTATGTAACGTGAATAAAATGTAGTTTTGAACATATAAAGCGAGTAAAATGATATAGGACGCATTCTGGAATTTCCTATAAATCTGTTGGAAGCAAAATAAACTCGTTTAATTTGGTTTAAGTGATAAATTGTAATTGGTACGATCAACACATTTTATTATATCTTTGTGAATTCAGTGTTTACTAAAAGCAGAGGACTACAACATTTTGAGCAGGAAACTTTTTCCATTGGTTATTTTGATTTCACTGGATACATCGATTATTCTTGTGTAAATTGTATAGTTAAATACCCAAAACTGAGAAGGATAAATTTTAACTGCCGTAAAATTTTTAAAATCATTTTTACAGGACGGAAGAGCAAAAAGGCGAAAGATTAGATTAGAGAGGTTAGCCAACTTATTTATTTGACAAATCTTTTCAGCTGATTGTGTCATTCACCTGTCGTATACGTGGTGTAACGCGAAATGCTAGTGATATCGTAATCATATTTTTCCATTCATTTGTTTCGTTTGTTTATTTTCGATTCCTATTAAAAACTCATGCATCGGAGACTAAATTCTATTGAATTATCGAAAGAGATGAAATTTTGTGAGAACTAAGGCCGTTTTAGTGTACCATTATTAGCACTACTCATAACTGTCATAATTCTTTATTTTCTTAACTTAAAAAAAGTAACTGAAAACTGTTGTCTGGCTAACTGACAAAAATTTTGGCATTCATTATGATCACAAATGCTGTCATCACCCTAGTTATTGCTGGACTAAACACTCAAAATACGGAACTTAAAAGTGACCAAGTGAACTCTTAGCATGATTGAGAAATAATTCGTATCATTTACACTGATTACCGAGATAAGATGAATGGTTAATGCTTCCTTTTGATTTGTTCACTCAGTTCAGTGCAGATTAGCTCTGTTCTTAATTTGGAATTAATTTGGAATTTGGAAATCTAGTGACATCTAATTGTAAGTCGATATAAATTACATCGTAAACATAGTTAACTCGAAATAAAAGTGAATTCCAGATCTCGTTTAACGGGAACGAAATGAAGTAAAAGTAGCTTGGTTGGAACTAATCGTTATCATTATCGTTTGATGATCATTATACATTTTATCACTCATTTTCTTGTGCTTATAAAAGTTGAAATGATTTTCTGATTTTGAATGAAGTGAAGTGGACGTTATAGTTATTTATCACTAGTGTTGCAGTTAGAATTGAAGGATAGAATAAGAGAAAGGAAGAGAAAAAAATGAATTCTGGAACAAAATATGTTTTGAAAATATTTTGATAGAAAAAAGAACGTCGTGTGCAAAATATTGCGGAAAGATTGAAGCAATGTATATATATATATATATATATATATATATATATATATATATATATATTATTACTTACTTAACTTTAC
>NW_018108211.1:374729-411387 GCF_000183805.2 Loa loa
ATATATATATATATATATATATATATATATATATATATATATATATATATATTTCTTCGAAACATTTTTCTTTTTCATTCCTTTTCTCTACGCATTATTCGGACTTTTACTTGGGAAATCTTTGAAGTTTAGAACGGGTAATTCCATAACATATCTGTCCCATCCGAAATTGGTAGAATCACACGAGGGAAGTATTGGTAAATCCCAGAATCAAAGTATCACGTGCTGCAAGGTTTTTGGAAGGAAAAAAGAACAAAGAGAGAAAGAGAATGATGCTAGTTAGGAAATAGCGAGACTTATATCGTATTTCAACTTTTTAAAGCAAAATCATTTTCATCCCACCCTAACGCTTTCAAGATTTAATTGGTATGTTACCATTCCTTTCTTTTTTTGATCTTGTTGAAGCGACTTATCTTTGGGCATTTTATTGTGATCAGTAAAACTAATTTCTGTGAGATACACAATAACAGTGATAATGCTTCAGCACTCATATTGATTATTTGTTATGTCCTATTAGTTGCTAGAATTGACAGCTTCAAATCTGTGTGCTGTGACGACACAACTAGTAATTTGTTACGAAAAATGCTTGGTAGTATTGATATGGTTATGGTTTTAGAGCTATTTCAATCACATTTACATGTTTGTACTGCTATCTTCATTTCTACTACTAATCAGATGACACTTGGACAGTAACTTTTCGATTACTTGACACTACTTGAGCTAATAGTCTTTGTAAATATCGTCCAGATCGAACTTTAGAATTATTGATATGTAATTTAGATATATCTAATTCAGAAAGCATTCAGCAAGAATTTTTGTCTCGCCATAACTGACAATCACAAAGTCCACCATTTCATGACAATTCCCTATAAATCTTCTAAGACCGTCGTGTACATGCCTTTCCAAATTTCCGGAAGCATAAATGGCCGAGTAAATGTGTCAGCCGATGATGATCACTGTTCAAAAGCACTCAATGACCAGTGACATGCTAAAAGCTTTTTTAAATTAAATTTCAATAGAAATTCTGAAATCAGAGGAAAGTTCATTCATTCACCAGTATTAGTTTTTATTTGCTTTGCTCTTCAGTAAGTCAGTAATTGATAATACAGTGTATACAGTCGATTTTACACATTTTAGTTTCCCACGTCACTTTTCCATTTCTCTCAATCTTGACCAAGTTGATTTTCACCGCTAGGCATTTGCAATTTCATTCATTTGGTGATCATTCCATCACTCGCGCTTCATCGCTTCAGTGACACCACTCGCGTTTCATCGTAGTCGTCGACGGATCCTGCAAAGCAGGTGACAGGGTTGCTTTTTTAAAATATCATGTGACCTCTCACACATATAATGCCTCATTGTTTTTACGATCTCAATAAATAATAACGACTATAAATATTATTTATACCGATAAGGGTATGTTCGTGAACCGGAGCGAGAACGAGAACGACGACGCGAACGAGAAAGGCGACGTGAACGAGAAAGGCGGCGAGATCGTGAACGACGACGAGACCTAAATTGGCGACGGCGACTACGTGAGCTTGAATGACGACGACGACGAATGTTTGAAGGGCGGTGACGTCGGAGACTGCGGATTGATCTTGATCTGTATGAGCTCCGACGTGATCTTGATCTATATGTTGGTCTGCGTCTTCTACTGGATAACAGCCTCCCCAAATCAAAACCCACTTGTGAACGTGAGCGTAAGCGTAGCCCTCGACGACGTCGCATGGATAATAAGGAAAGAGAAGCTACATTCCTACGTGAAGTACGAGAACGACTTCTGCCTCTTCGTGTACGTGATTGCGAACGTCGGTACGGCATCTATTGTCAATGACGCTATGTCCCTGGTGTATTGATTGTTCCAGTAAATCGCAACAATTTCTTCTCTCCCCAGTCAGTGTTCCATTTTAGACTGACCAACAGTAGGGGAAAGCGACTTAGGTATGAAATGAATGACATTGCTTAACACGCGCTATTTAAAGGCTTCCTAATGTCAAAAGAATGCAAATTAGACTTTTTTCTCTGCAGCTATTTAAATTTTGCTTAACTTTTTGTTATGCAAATCCGAATCATCCTACACAAATTTTTAATTTATATCAGATGGGCGCAACTTGTACGATATGCAAAACAGAATTCGATTATTTATCAGATTACTGTGTTCTAATGAAATGGTATAATGATATTTTCAAACATAAATCACACTTGCGTTTAATCGGAATGATAGTTTTTGAATCGGTTTAAAATAGTTTATCGCCAGAAGCGTCACTCTCCATTAATTGGTTTCTTGCAAATTTAAAATTTCACACATTCGTTTGAAATTCCTAATTCTATCAGATTATTCCGAGATTTTGAAAGGATACCTGGAATAATGCAATGCTATTCTTTCAATGCTTCTGCTACATCTTATTGGCTATATTATAGATATTATAGATTAAGTTTGCAAAAAATCAGATCGAAATGCTTTTCTTTAAGCGATTTGATAAGCTTATGAATTAGGAAAGGGGTACAGATTATCAGTTGAATTAAGAATTTTCGCTATACAGCAGCAACTTTTTGTTCACTTCTAATTAATAATGAAAGTAAGCATTGCAACTTAATCTAATCACATCTTTCTTGTCCTCTCTTCTTTTATGATCAATTTGAAGGACCTTGTGTCTTCCTTTAAGAATACTCCGGCGATAGCAGCGAACTTTAAATGATATTCAAAAAAGATATACGCTAGTTCAAGGTAAATGGTGATGATCTATATACTATGCACAACATGCTATCCCACAACTAAAGACGTCTTTCAGTCAAAGAAGTATCTTACGAGTCTGTTGCTTTTCCTACTTCTCTCCTCTCAAAGCCATTCTTGAGAAAAAAGCTTTTTTTTTCAGATTTATTCGGAAAAAAGTAAAGCTTGTTAACCAGCTATGAATGTTTCTTGATCACGTTCACGGACAATTTTCTCCATTTTTTTTCATTCCACTACGTCTTTTTAGTATTTCGGACGATACCTATTCTTAAGCTGCTCGAAATCATGTGTCCAATTCACTAAGCTAATAGATATGGCCAAATCTTACCTTTAAGCATGAAAGGTTCATTTCCATCGATACGTTCTCGACAGGAATTCTTTCTTCATTTTCTCCTGACACATTAACACATTTGCAAATCAACTCATAGCAGTCAGGAAAGAAAACGTTAAGCACAGCAAAGAACAAAAGTGCTAACAGATTTCAAATTCCGGCACTCTCTCCAAAAATCCTCTTTAACCGGGCCGATTATTTCCTTTACTATTCCTTCCGAATGGTGCGCAAATGACCGCAATATGCTAGCCCTGTAAACGACCTATCCTTTATTAGAAATGACATAATATTCATATGTGCACATAATTTGCATATCGGCACAAGCACAGGGCTAAATTAACAACTGAGAGGACGAAGAAAGAAGGTACAACGGACAACTTAATAGTGGCGATTCGAATTGAGACAGTGACTGGACAGTGAGATAGATGTACCACAAAAAGAGCTAATTAAGGGAATTTTGAAAGTCAAAAAAAAATCTCCAGCCATCTCACTCTGATCTCTCCTTCGGTATTCGGGATCTATACTTCATGTGATTCCTGGAGCAAGAAGAAATGTTGAAAAATGGTTTTTCTACAGATAACGGTGGTCATGACAGATCATGAATGCGAAAAATAGAAGTGATTATTTCCAAAAAATAATGAAGTGCAAAGTAAACATGAAATTAAAGCTTACATCCGTAGAAAGTTCGAGCCAAAATTTGCATTCTCATAGAAGAACATGCTTTTGTGAAATTTTGTCTGAAGATCCGAAAAGTTTTATGAAATTTATTAAAATATGTATCCAAGCAAGCAGTATGCTGGGCCTTTTATATTTCATATCCAAAAAAATTTCAGACAAATTTCAGCATATTTTATGGCATATTGTCATACTCAGATCATTTCCTCATGTAACTATCCTAAGGCTCATTTGATACGAATACAAGCCTTTGTTACTTGATCATTTAATCCAATTGTGAAACTGGTGATGACCTATGGTCACAACACTTTTTCTAACCAACCTCATAAGCTCGTCCACTTCACTCTCACTCATCGTTCGTTTCTTGTCTCGCTTTCTGCAAACATTGGAAGTAAAGTAATAAATCCACTACTCTAAAAACGTTCAATTTTTCATCACTCCACTCAGTTATTTTTAGAAAAAAGAGCAAATTCAGTCATTCATTTTTCTAGGCTTTCAACTATTCTTTCCTCAGTCAATCAGTTTAAGAAAGGAACATTTATAAATTACAGTTGAAAAAGTTTTTAAGCAAAACCTCAGCTTACTGGTCGAATCATTAACTGTGGATATTTCATGGGTCGTAGTTTCATCTAAGTCATTTGATTCATTAAGTAGTAGAGGAGGTGTACATGTTGGTACTAATACATAGTCCTGTGACTTGCCCTCTTCACTACAGCTTGTGTTCAATTCATTTGTTACACTTTTTCGTCGTAATTTCGATAATATTTTGCCTTAAATGAACCACATTTCATTATCAGCGAGCATGAGTATTACATAGTGTACCGGTCAATACGTTATTTGACAATTTTGAAATCATGAGATTAGTTTGGTACCGGATACGTTTTATTAGTAATTGCCAAATAATTAATAGTAATAAGTAATAATAATAAATAATAATAATAATGGTAATAATAATAATAAACAATGATAATAATAATAATAGTAATAGTAGTAATAATATAGATAATTGCATGAAGATAATGTGAGAAGTATAAAGATATTTATTTATCAGGTAATTAAACCTACCGTCATCGAGAATGACCAATGATGAAGCAGCCAAACCACACATTTTCTGCGTGTAACCCTCATTTAAATTCCGCCAAACATAAGTGCACATCATCATTCTCAACTTTCCAGGTTTTCTTTTTTGGCGAAATAAGCCAAACTTCGATCACAACGTTCCACATCTTTCTGATTTGGTGCAGATTGGCACTGAATTTTGGCATTAGATCCCCCTAAAATATGCCGTAAAAACTATTCTTTCGAAAAGCAACGCATCTTATGGAGAGACTGCATTTGAAAAGGTTAACTACAAAGATCATGTCATTAAAAGTGTTATCATATCAATGATGTAAGTCTACCTCTTCATTATCCTTCTGACCTCTCGGTTCGCTACTTCCTTCGAATACTTCATTGCTCAAGGATGATACGTTGAATTCAGCGGGCTAGAAATACATATTCTTACATTGGAATTAATTTCATGCAAATTAAAATTCCAACTTTGTATTCTTAACTTCCTCTCGGTAATGTTATAATAGCTTTATTACCTTATGTTTATGATCGGATGGTTTTGTAAAATAGATTTTTACATTCGGGATATGCATTTTCTGTTTCTAAGCAAAGTATACGTAAAATTTAAGACTTGATTATAAATTTAATATTAACATGGGGAAGATTGAATCCAGCTGATCTATACAGGCATCAATGTAAAATAGAAACGGACGGGTATTTTTGCTGTATTTTAAAGGTACTGATCAGCTTAGAGGCTACTCTTGGGTAATAATGCCTATATAGGAAGAAGTGTTTGAATAAGATTATCAGAGTCAGTTTTGGACTGTTTTCATAAAGAGTTTTTTATGAATTGAAACTTGACCATTCGAAGAAAATAATCTAGTTTTTTCGAATAAACATTTGCTAAGTTCAAATTGCCGCTTCTCGCAAACTTCACTGGAACGATGTCAACGTATCTTTCTTCTCATTACACGACAATGAAATGCGTTACTGTGCGCCCGAGGTTGGTCTATCGTACTTGTGGATATTAGTTATTTCATGTTCTGCATCTATCCACTACCCGGAGCCTACTCACGTCAAGCATCCGGCATCTCCTACTATCATGTCTTCATCCATAGTTCAATTGTGCTCAGTTGGTATGTAGCGCTCTAGTAGTTTTTTTTCGTATCCTGGATGAACTGCATTTCTCAGTCTCTTTACTATTTTATTCCTCATATCTGCGCTTGTTCAAAGCAATTCTATCTCCATTTTCATTTCTCCTCTTTACGTTACGTGTTATGTGATTTTGGCGTACTTAAAACCAGGAATATACATTCGTTCCGATGGATTTGTTTGCTCCTCGAGAGGGGACAGATAGTACTGTGTCACTTGCTGTTTGTTGCAGCTGATCAACCCTTTCTTGGTGCTACGTCAACTCCATTGATTCATCTCTCTTCAAGAGTTATTCAACGCTCAATGAAAAGGACAGCGTTTGTCATATTTATCACTCTTACTATGAGAAGGGTGGAACACAACTTTTCTTCTAATACCGCACCTTTTTCCATTGCTCAAATGAAAGCTAGTGATAAAATTGCTAGGAATGCTGTACGTAATTCTTCGAACAGAGATCGAGCATGGAGCTGCTAGTCTGTAAGAAGGAGTTAGATCGATATGGTGACCATTTTGGACTGAAAGCTCGAAGCTTGGGGGTTTTATCTTTTGTTGGATGAAAACTTTTGCAGTTAAACGGGAGAAGATATATTTAACATATGCGACACTATATCTATTTGCCTACATTTTAGTTATTTTCAGTTTATTTTCCAAAATTTGTTTGAAAAACTTTTCTTATTCCGTGCTGAAGAAATTGACATTTCCCGCATTTCCGGAATGTAGTTATTTTAGTATCAAAGGCGTTAAGGCGGCTTGTTGAGCTATGATTCATTATTCGATAACATTTTCTATTTTACGAAATATTTCAGCATTCGTTCAGTAAGGAACGGTACTGTATTGCAGAGTCAGTGACGACATGATCGTGAAAGAATAGTAAGCTTCATTTCAGTTGTTCAACTTTTAGTTGTTTTATATATTATTTCATTAACAATTTCAGTTATAATCAGAAAATTGTGTAAAGCCGTATGCAAAGTAGAAATAGAATTGTTCTAAAACGAGCTCATAAACACTGGGAACTTTTGTACTCGAACAGCTAAATTATCAGTAAAAAAATATCATTTTCAAAGTTCACCTAAATTATGCAGAAAAAGTTTTTGTCCTTTTTCTAGTCGGTTAGTTCTGCCGATGACGGTTGAGGAGTACCAAGTTGGTCAACTTTGGTCCGTTGCCGAAGCGTCAAAAGCTGAAACAGGTGGCGGTGAAGGTGTTGAAATTCTAAAGAATGAACCATTCAAAAATTATCCCTTGCTTGATGGACGCTACTCGTGTGGTCAATACACGCATAAAATATATCATTTGCAAACGTGAATTTTCCTTTTGCTTCGATAAATGCCACTCAGATCCGAATTGAACAGAAGCTCTTAGTGATGCCTTTGCTCTGAGTATGAAAACCCCATCCTGATAAATTTCAGTTTTTCGCATTCTTTTTTATAAGATAGGGGAGTGTAACGAATGATCTTATGCCGTTTGATTGATTCAGATTCTATTTATTCCATAAGTTTCGTATTTCACACCATTAATTTTTAGAAAAGTGCCGACGATAGTGCGAACTTGTGCACCCAAAGGTTCTCTAGCGATACACGAAGAAGCGTGGAATGCTTATCCTTACTGTAAAACAGTTCTCACGGTCTGTTAAAGCAGTTTAGCATATTTTCGGGAATTTAGATATGTCTAGCTATTCTAACTTCCAAGGATCCTTATAAATGCGATTTTCCCCTAAGAGCGGTGCATTGAGTTATGGTTGACATTTATCAGAATATAACTTTACAATGTATTGTTGTTGAAAGATGGTGCTTGCCTGCTAGCGTAGGAGATATTCGATTTGATAATATGCTACTTTTGTGTTGCTTTTTTGTATATTTAATTACTATTTTACAATCTTCTGGCTGTGTCATTTTTGAGGAAGTAAGAGCAAGCAGATTTTGTTCTTATTCGAAGTTTCAAGCTCTTTAGGTAATCAAGGATTCTGATTCAGAGATGGTTCGTTCATAGTATACTTTTGGTATACTGGTTTAATAACTTGCATTTTCAGAAATCATGAAATATAATGTTGCAGAATCCTGATTATATGAGAGATGATTTTTTCATCCATATCGAAACAATTCATTTGCCGGATCGAGGAACCACACAAAATGCACATAATTTAAGTCCAGAAGATCTTGCTAAGCGTGAAGTGATTGATCTTGACATCGCTAATGACACTTCACATTTGACTGCTAACGTAAGTATGGTTCTAATTTGTGCAAATTATTTGATTTCTGATTTGTTCATAATAATGACATGAAGATAATTCTTGTCTTTCATCCTTATATAAAAAGCTTGAACTAGTGCATCTTTCGGTTTTGCTGCACTCGCTATGTCAGTTTACACACTTCGATTTCTGTCATCCATATCACTTTTGTCCGGAAGACAGTGAAGATCGATTTTTTCTGTTAGTGTTCTTTCCCTAAGCCTATAGATGCCACTGTTTTGTCTTATTGATTTTTGCAATAATTTTGCTAAATTAGCCTACATAATGGGTATGCTTTCGAAATGAATATATTCAAAGGAATTGCAGGATATCAGACTGGAAACAACACCATCCAAATTCAAAAGCCTGAAGACAGGACGTGGTCCTCTAGTAGGGAATTGGAAAGAAACAATGGAACCGGTGATGTGCGCTTATAAACTGGTAAAGGTGCACTTTAAATGGTTTGGTCTTACGAAAATAGTCGAGAATTACGCACATCGTGTAAGTTCCCTGTTTCCTTATAAATTGTTATGAGATATTTTTAAATTTTAACTATGATTCAGTCGCAAATAGAATTTTTGTCATTCTAATAGTTCCTTTAGTTATTTTTGTTGTTAAAACCGTCTTTTCTTGCTAGTGTTGAATTTTTGATTGTGAACACTTCAAGCATATTTTAAGCAGTATCCGCGACTATTTACAAAGTTCCACCGTGAAGTGTTCTGCTGGCTGGATAACTGGTATGGTTTAACAATGGCCGATATTCGCGAAATCGAGGATAAAGCTCAAAAGGAATTAGAAGAGGTAAATTGAAAGAATAGGATTTTGAAATTACATCTGTTAAGCGTTTTATTTTTGTTGTTATTTTCTCTAATGAGAAACAATTTTGATTGCTTGGGGTAAGTTCAATTTTTTATTGCATTAATTGTAAAAAAACTGTCACCTCCGTTTTCAATTTCTGATTGTATCCTTTTATGACATCCAATTTCCATTATATGCTAGCAGTGTGTATAAACATCCACAAATAGCGTTTTGTTAAAAAAATTTCTCTCGCGTACAGCAAAGTTCTATATATTATAGAAGCAGCCAATGAAGGAAATATTGGGATTGCAGTAACGATTGTTTAATATTATTCATATGACATTAAACAACCTAATTCTGCATTAAGTTCATTCCAAAGATTATATATTATTTTCAGGCCAGAATAAGCGGACCTGTACGCGGCATGATGCCATAGAAATTTAAATTGATGTCAGCAAATCGATACTTCTCCAATCAATTAACTTTTACTTGCAACATTTAGTCGCTGTGAAGTCGTTAGTATTTATTTTAGTCCTTAATTTTAGAAATGTTGGAAGTGCATTTTGTAAGCCGAAAATTACTGTTGATGATGCCAACGTGATATAGGAAAATTTTCATAAATTAAATTGTTAATTCATAACAGTATTTAAACTTTAACAGCATAACTCTTAAAAGAGTTATGATCCTTTAAGAATTATGCTGTTGAATTTGACTCTAAAGAGGGTCGCTTTACAATTAAATTCATCTCTTTTAACATCACTTCATGCATCGCATGTTTAAATTTTCTCATGTTTGAATTTCAGCACATTGTTTTGTTCGTCTTTAAATTTGAATGAAGTTTTCTGGAAAGCACAGTATGTTGTCACAAAAAAAAAAAATTTGTTTATACGTTGAACTGATTTGTTAAGTGGTGTCTGTGATCTCATACTCCGTGTTCATCATTTTTAGCAGTATTTAACTGCCTATTTGGAAAGAGCAAAAACGCGATTAACGGGTATCTGTCAATTCTTTAGGAATTGTCAGATTACATTGGAGGTAATGTTCTGACCTGTATTCTGTGAATATCGTATTTAATTTTCTCTGCCTCTTAATGAAATTTCGAAGGGGTTTTTTTTTTCGAAGAAACTTCACCAGAAATGCTTGGAACTTTCGGACATTGTAATCGCAAGGAAGAGGTTACTGTTACCAACACTAAACTTAAAAGACAATCTCACTTAATTTTACCAGAAACACTGTTTGAAGATATGAATTAACTTTTTGCACACTACTTTATGTTTTGTCAGTTCTGATCTTATTTGTGATTTGCTCCCTACGGTTATTATTTATTTATTGTAGATGCAGAAATTTTAATCAGGAAGAGTATTCTATCAACAAATCTTTTAAAGTTTTTCTTCCAGACATACTAAGCATGGCAAGACGGGGACATTTTGATTTTGTACATTTCTGTTGTCCATTACTCAAATTAGCTATCGGTTAAAAATAACGATGGAAGAGCGCAGGAAATTTTTTGATTTACAAATCTTAGTATTTCAACGGGATTTGATGATAGAATATCTTCCCACTGTTGTGAGCCAAAGAAATGTTTCAATGACTTGGATCGTATGAATTGGGATCATATTTGTTGGGCTGAGTAACTAGTTAATTGCTTATTAAATCACTGAATCATTTGCTCTATTGAGTGACAAAATCTTTAAACGATCCAATCATGTTCGCTCTTTTTTATTTCTAAAATGGTCTACGTTCTTGTTTTACAAGATGTTTTTTACTAATGTTTTTTTAATAGTGGGTTTTAGCCAATATATAATATCTTTCATACTGGTTCCTTACATTTCATGTTTTATGGTGCAGTGTAAATGTTATCATTGATCATTAACAGCTCTGAAGATATCTAGAAGATTCTTGTTTACGATGGAATATGTAACTTCCTCTTAGCCTCAGTTATAAAGCCAATTAAACTTCTTTCCTTGACTAGATTTAGTTTTAATAGTGTTATATTGAAGAAGAGAAAAGCGAAGTGTTGTCATAATGTATCATTTTGGTAATAATCTCGAGACACAAGAAATATCTGTAATTGTATTCGTCTTACGTGCTAGTTCTTCCGCATATTTTTTTGCAATGGTGGGTGGGTTAATATTTGAAAGGTTAATTTTTTGAAATTTGAGAGGTTAATATTACACGTGGCTTTCAACCTGTTTTTCTCGCAGCGACAAATCCAGTGTTATATAAATGTGATTATCAAAACTGACTTCTTGATTTGATTTTTCGATTTGATTATCAAAACAATTTACTTGTGTGTATTTGGCCAAAGGCGAATAGAATGTAGCAAATTTGCATGTTGAAAAATTTAACCGAATCCAACCTGAAACTTGTGATGTTCTCATCTTGTTGATGTTCTTTTCTGTTATACTGAATGAACACTTCTAATAAAGCGGCAGTGGAAAACATTTGCTGTTTGTTATACAGCGCTTGTCGTTGTTTTTCTGAGAATTTTGACAGTTTAAAAATTTTCAAAAACTCAACGTTGTAAATCTACTATGAATTGTTGTGGAGTAGTCTTGTCGTTGGATTTGTATAAGCTGTTTTGTATTCGAGAAATAGATGAGGCTAGTAAGGCTGATTATCATTTTTTTTTTTGTTTGAAAAAAAGGGTGAGGTTAATCGTCTTTTCTTCATTGTGAAATCTAGGAACTGTGCGGAATGGCAACAGGATGACTTCGGATTCGCGAGATCAACATTTTCGAGACTCATTCTTATGGCAAATTGTGAGGAGTAATATGTTTCGCATTTAAAAATCAACAAAATTCTGATGGAAGCAGATGTGGATGCTGAATTGCTTAAAACTTGCTGGGCACCTCTAGGCTTTAGATTGGCTGGTCAACATTGTGCCGCCAAATTCCATGTCAAGGTATTTTTCAATTTTCATCTTATCACTGCATTCATTCATTCATGACAAGGGATTCGTATCATGTATTCATTTCTATTTTGTTCTCAGTAGTTCCGAAGATGCGGATGCCCCTTTACCTATTAGATTTTTAAATATAAAGGAATATGTGGGTTGTTTAATGAAGCCACTTGCTGCGTTTAATTACCTGCTTAGTAAGTCCAACACCATGAAATTACTGGTTAACAGATGTAAAGGTAACATTTCACAGACCAACGATATAGGTTACTGTTTGTTGGACTTATTTCAAGAAGAGTTTGATGCAGTCATAAGCGAACCTAGTTGTAACTTGCGCAGCAAGTTTTTGTAGTTTTTAGCTAGTTTCTCGGGACAAAAATCTAGTTTCAAGTGATTAATGTTTTTTCCATTGCTTGTTTCGTTTCAGGAAAGCAATCTTAAGACGAAGTAACTGCCTTACTTTAATTTACCATTTTAGGCTGGGCACTTGCACACAATGCTGACTGATTACGAGAACATATACTATGAAATTGCTGATTTCACGAAAAAATTTTCGTCGCTGAATGCCAAATTAGGTGGCCCAGAAAAGATATTGTTAGAAAAAGTTCGCAATATGTTCATGTCGTCGACAGCGAAAGTGTCGAATGAAAATAAGAATGATACTACGCTGGAATTTGATCTTGAAATTGTTGCTGGGAAACGAGCTCTGAAATGGCATTTTTTCGGACAGCATTTGGGTTCTATGACTTATGTAAGTTTTCCTGCTTTATGAGACATATATCATACCTCCCAATGCTATTTCATGGTTTCAACACCGTACTACTCTCAGGTTTATGAAGAGATGAGAAATCTTTTTTAATTAAACATATTTCTTTATAAAGCCGGACTATAAGGTTTTCACCGAATCGAATATCTTTGTGATAGCTCTGAGGCTGATTACCTCTGAGTAACCGCTTGTCTCCTAAAGGTTCTTACCATCTAAGTAGTGGGAAAAATTCTTTTGATTTCCAATCTATTTTCAAATTTATTTTTTTCAAAACTATTTTATTTTCAAATCAAAATTCGCTTTTCTTGATTACGCACTGAATTTTAGATCTTTTCGCACATAACCCGGCCGCTGTTAAATATTCTATCAGTTGTTGTTGGTGAATGTGACTTGAGTTCAGTTAAGGGTTAGTTCTAATTTATTCCCATTAATATTTCTCTCGACTTCACTTTCAAAGGTAAGTTTTATGGGAGTAAAAGAGATTTCTTTAGTTCCTGTATCCGGCAGCAGCTTTAGTGGTCTCTTTGGGAAACCTTCTGTGCAGAAACTCTATGAAATTGTGGCTACAGAAGCTATGGTAGTGAAAAGCATTGGCAGTACTTGTCGTGATGATGAAAATCACGAAGATATAAACACAGGCATTGATGGCAGTAACCATGTTGGCAAAAATGGTGATTCCCTTTCCGCAACACCACCTTCCACTTCGATTTATGAGGTAGTGAGTGATATAGACCAGGACAAGTTTAGGGAAATTCGACTAATGCATACATCGCCTCAAAAAAAGCCAAAATTGAGATTTTGAACTCAAAACCTGCTAATCAAATGTAAGTAGGATATTTTGCCATCTTCATATCGTTATATCATTTTATTACTAACCGTACTTGCAATACAAAGATTGATATAAAAATCTTTTAGAATAAGTTTGTGCAAGATTTACAATTGTATTTCATTATTTTATTTGTTTGTCGTTGTTTATATAGCAAATTTCCAAAATTATGACTTTCAACTGCATTTGTAAACAGTACTGTTGCACCTCTATCTTTTTATATACTTTTGCATTGTATCTAATACTTGATACTTTGCTTCCTGGGGCAGTTATCGGAAAATAGAAAGTTATACTCAGATCTGGTCGGTATTTGCGGTATTTCAAGAGCTAATAACAGTTTTATAAACGCTTATATAATTTAAGCTATTTTATGTGTTGAAGTCTATCCATTGTGTGAAGTCCTGTAATCAGTTTGTGCAAATCTTCATAATTGTGTATGCTCTTAACTGTTTATATTAACACTTCTGCTTTATTCTGGGCATCTTTTCCTTTTCCTTTCCAAACAGAATGAGGCTCTAACTGATTCAAATTTCGAGGAACTTTTGAACAGTTCATAAAAATGCACACAAAATAAGCGATACGTAAAAAGAGCCGGTGAAGTCGGAGAATTCCTTCGGTACGGAAATAAATGGATAAAAAATCTGATGGACTGCCGTCGTCATATGATCATTTCGAGTTGCTTCGAGTAAAAAATGGCTTGTTTAGCAATCCTTTTAGTATCTACCCGTAGCTCGACGGGCTGAAATCACGCGCGTTATAAGGCTGGGTCAAGCTTTGCAAAGTATACGAAAATTAAATATAACTTACGGCTTGCTGTACGTGATCAAATACATACGTGACATTGAGATCACACGTACTGGTTTCCCAACCACGCTATAATGGAAGGATGATAACTACTCCAGGAATTACAACAAGCAAAAAAAGAAGCAAAATATGCTAGGAAAAAGTAATCGAACATATTTCTTTAATGAATAATAATTAGGATTTGCGCAATGCTCGGGTACATTCTCATAAACATAAAGGTTTTTCCTTTTTCCTTTGTGTCCTATGAACTTTTTTAACGATTGTAATAAGCTTGAAAATCTGATTCGTAATGGTATGTGACAACACAACAAGCGTTGACTAATATGGATTATTAAGTGACGACGAGTCGTTAGTGTCTGATCATCAAATGAGCCTCACGATTAAGGTCATAACTTTTTCAACAGAATGGGAAATTCCATTTTTTTTTCAACGGAATTGCTATGTGTGAGCTGATTCTGCGCTATAATGATATTTAAAAAATCGTAGAATGTAAAACCAATAACAAAAGAGGGTCCAAGCTTCGTAAAAGATTTATGATTGTAAGGAAAACGTGTCGTACTTATCGAGGGATATGAGAATCTCCACAGTCAATGGAAGACAGCTTTGCAATTCAGATTTCTAATTTAACTCAAAAACTGTTCTGCCCGCTTTGTAGACTTACTAAGGCGTATTCCCAGTTTTTGATATAGACCTTAATGTAATGAAGATGGCTGACTTCTAATTTGAACCAGTTTAGATCATGAGATTCTCTATCTCTGTATGTTATTGGCCCTTGCCCGATTGCTGATGGGTCATCAGTCTTTTACATTCTTGAAAAATTACTTCAAATTAGTACCATAAAAATAAATTACCGATGATTTTCAAATCTGTAAACATAAATTACCGACGATTATTAACGATCTACATATATTTTAGAATTCCAATTCTTTTCAGATAATGAAATTCGAGTACCGCTGTCGGGAAAAAGTAACCTTTTCCGCGAAAGATACCATTTCGTTGACATCACTAAACAGAAGTAGTCGTGCGGCATCTCGTTGCGATATTTTTATAAATGCACGCTCCATACATAAAGCTATTTCATCCCTATAACTGGTTCTATCTGGTCATGCTTCCGGATCCTTCTGGATAAGAGGAAAACTCACCGTACTGTACCCATTGATATACGTATGAATAATGCGTAGTAAGGGCTGGGAATATCCTTTTCCGTTAGCATTATCTGTAATGATTTAGAGCCAAGCTTTAGATACAGTTGCGACAATTGAAATAAAAGGTCAAACTTACTTAATGAGCCCATAAAAACCCTGTGTTAATCTCTTTACTTTGGACTACTCAAAACGTTTGGTTCATTTAAGAAAACGTATACCTTATGATAAGCACCTTCAATAAGCGATTGTTCCAGTTTTATGGGTATCTTAATATACGGATTCTTCTGCTGGATATCTCGATCGACCTGTTCCAGTAACTACAACATTCCACTTGAAGTTTACGATTTGCAATAAAAACTGTTTTGCTTCAAGCTCTACAGATAGTTTCGATGAAACTTTTGTAATTCTCGAAGCAATCATTCATATCGGGTTAAAAAAATTACGACAATTAAATGCCAGGACTTAATTAGATTTCTATTAATATATGATATTGGGAGGCAATCTTATTGATCGACTTTAAAGGCATTTCTCGTCTTCCTGAAGAGTTAGTACAATCAGGTTTCAGCTACTAATATCAAGATACCATGTGGAATTGAGCGTGTTGATTGGTAGCCAAAAGGAACATAAGATCTAAGCCGATCATTAACCATTTATTTGGCCATTCTTCGCTCGAGCTGAAGTTTAAATATTAAATCGGCATTAAAATAATAAAGCAATAATTTATTTTTAACAGATCTTCATGTTTACCCATATGAATTGTAGAAATTGACGAGAACAGCTATAGCTTCACGGAATGAGTTCAGATCAGACCGGAGGATCGCACACAAAGCATCTATCTCGAAAACATCTCCTGTAATCTAATTTAGGAGAAAATGAAAGACTGAATTGAAAGGCTGTAAAATAAATTCAGGACCAAACTTGTGAGATAAAGCATCAACAAATTTGCACTTCATTACTTTTAAGGACACTAAAGTAAGACTTACGATGAATCATAAGTAACGCTTGATGGCTGAGACCACGCAAAGCGTTTCTATTATTCATCAATCCCTGAAAAACAGTTAACGACATCTCAGGAACATCTCAACCTTTCAATGGAACCTTTGAATAGAATCAGCCTAGTCTAATTATCGTTGCAGACAGGGTGTCCGACGCTTTCAATAAACAACTTTCGACAATTGTCACAGAGCTAAGTGTACATGTGTTGGTTTGTCCCACGTTTTCGAACACCACACATTAACGCATGATTGCAGGACAAGCCATAATACCTCACGTGGTCGTACCACGGATCGTTGATGTTAGCTTCTGGACAAATATTTATGGAACGTAGATAATGTAAGAACACACCTTGATCCGTTTCAGTTTGACTCCAACTGCTTCAAGATTTCTCGGTTTCTTATTCCACTCTATCACGAGCTTCCTGCATTCAACTTCCATCTGTATTCAAATTATCATTTATTATTTGTGATAACTTGTTATTTGTAATACTCGATGGAATTTCTCTCGCTTCAAGTACCACTTCTTTTCACTATCACACTTATTTAGTGCCGACAGAGATGTGCAAAACATCATACTTTGGCACTCTTCAGCACTATTTCCAGTTGCGAAAGATCTCGTTTCGATTCTTTTCTCCATTCGTCCAACAGTCGCTGATGTACAGTATCCAATCCTGCCATTCAATATTCGATAACGAAAATTCGTTCTTGATCTAAGAACAAAACTGAATGATACATGCAAGAACACAGTCGCATTTCTTATTTTCGATCTTTGATGCTATATTTCCCATCGTCCAATTTTTCAACTGATAATTTAAGACCAAATTAAAAAAAAAAAGTGGAAAATTGGAAAATCCTGTGAACGACCACCATATGTGACACTCAATGACAATGACTGGTGAATTGTTGTGGAAGTAAATAAACATCGATTGGTGACAAATAAACATTGTTCAGAATGTGCCACACCATGTCCTTATACTCATCCCCTTTTCCATTTATGTCTACGTTAATACATCTGTTAATATGTCTGCACATTGACATTGATACTCCTAATTAGTGCGTATCTGTGTGTGTGTGTCTGTGTGTTTATGTGTGCACGTATGCCTGTATCTGTGTTCGTGTCTGTGCGTGTCTGCGTGTGCACGTATACCTGTGTCTGTGTGTGTGTATGTATGTATGTATGTATGTGTATGTGTATGAGACATTTGCCTCTGTTAATATGTTCTGCAAAAGGAAAGAGTGTGGAAATAAATAAAAAACAACTGATAAGGAGAGAAGCACACTGGAGTAGATTAAGACTGCTGTTTATGTTCCATTGGACTGGGTCTGATTCCACTTGGAAGTGGACCATCAGTCGGCCCTAGCAGCCGACATTCCCTCTTGGCCATAGTTTTATTGCATCATTTTGCTTACCAGTGAAAGTAAAGTAAAATTAGTACAGAAATAAGCTTTGTTATCCAAAATTGCTTAACGTGGTATATGATAGAAGAGTACCGAGAGGAAGAGGCGTAAAATTAACCGATTTTAACCTTTACCTCGGTTTCATACTTCGAGGAATGACTTTACTTAAATTACTTTAGGAATGACTTAAAAGCAGTGTGTTAATCTTGCTCAGCCTTTTCTTTCTAGTCTTAACTACTTTCAAGAGCCTATAAGCATCAATCATCTTGTACTAAGTGTCCAAATAGTCATTCATTCTTTGGCACAAACAACAGCTACGAGCTAATTATTTTGTGGCTTAGCCAAAATTTGACAAGTTTATTAGAGAGCAAGACTGGCTGTTTTGTACGTTTCCTTTCTTCAGTGAATAACTGATGCTGAAAGAATCACTTCAAAAAAGAATTAGTGTTGTGAATTGTGCTTTGCATCTGATATGCAAAGCACAATTCACTCACCACGTGAAACCACTGATATGGTTTCATCCCTCCAACCTATCAGATTTTCGGTCGTGCGCTATTCCCTCTTGAAAATCACATCAAACTCAGAGTTGGATTTTGAGCAATTTCTGCTTCACCCATCCTTACTGCTGCTCTTCATTGCTAATAATGTGAGGCGGAAGAAGTAAAGGAGCTGTTAATTACGAATGTAAGGATGGAATTTCTTGCTTGGTGTCGAGGAACATTACTCATTAATCATGGACGATAAATTGCTGAGTACCTTTCTTCAAGTACCTCTCAAACGAGTATTTCTTAACTTTCACCGACCTGTTTCATCTCTTTCTACTGTTAGGTCTCTAGCAGCCATGCCTACAGGCATTCGATCTTCAAAAGTTACGCAATCCCACTGGAGATTTTTGAGATTTCAGATGCTTCTAAAAAGAATAAATCGATAATCGTTGGCGAGTTGACAATCTGTATCGGTAACAGTTCACTCCATTCTTCTACTTTATCTATTGTCTTGTCAAGTTTGTGTTAACAGGCCAGTTTGGCACCGTATTTCATTCCAGCTTTCTTGTTATGAATATTTCATGGAGAAGGAAATGAATGTTTTTTTTTTCAGTTTAATCCTTTCTGCATATTACTCCTCACTCATTTGCATCAGTGATATTGTCTGAAATGCTTCATTTAATTATTTCAGATTTTGTTTGGGGTATAGTCAATAGACAGTGCTTTGAAATTATAAATTATTGGCTTAACTGAATGTTTTGCTTTCACTTACCATTAATTATTGCTAGCCCTTCTTCCTCTAGCAATAGTAATAGAATGGGAGAAATGGTTGACAATCAACGAGTGAGCAACTGTTTTGTGAAACATATGACGGGATCACCTACAGAAGTTACACATGCCTTTCCTCATAGCTTCATTCCCTCTGTCCACTCATGCAATATCATCAGTTAATTCCGCAATGTTCCATCTCATATCATCCATCGGTTCTTTTCCTGATTTTAATATTACGTCAACATGCTGTAACCTCCGTGCATCTCACGTGGCTTTACAAGCGGAATTACGAAATACTAAAATTTGGACATTTCCTATTTAACTTCGAAAATCTTTGCTAATATTTGGATCTTGCTTTTGTTATCAAATTGCTCACACTATGATAACATGGATGTACTGATATACTTTTTTAAGATTTGAATATTTCAGATGGCATTACGACTCCTTTAAGAATTCTTGAGCAACTTATCAACGATTTGTGGTATAAAATTGGATGAACTTGTCTGCAACAAATATGCCATCTACACTTTGTGCACAACCGCAAAAAGGTTTCGTTTTAACTAAAATGTCCCTTTTTTTGATTAGTTCGTTAAGCTTTTTACTCATTTTATAAGGAATGTGAAATCGATTGAATTGTCATTAACGGCAAATGTAATATGATGGTATGCATCGTCCTTTTTAGGTAGATGTACTTGGAACATTTTAAGTAGATGTACTTGGAAGTTAGATCAACTTCGGCTTCTTAGCGATCCTCGACCAATCTTTTTTAACTACTTTTTGGGTTCAATCTTTGGAATTTTTGAATGAAGGTAATTGCTGATCTGATCGATCTGAGTCAGTAATGATACTCTCTTTGTAAATATATAACCTGAAATTTTCATACACATGTTATTAAGCAGAAAGGAATGATTTTATTGTATTATTATTTTATTTGAATTAAATGATTTGTTCATATCAATTAATCTGTTAGTGATCCAGTCTTAAATACTAAGAATTTGATAATTGCAAAGTTTGCAGTATCGAAACTAGAATTGTTGCCCGAAGAAAGAACAACTAATATAGCCATTGATATCTCGAAATGTGTCACAGAAATGCAGTGTTTCGATCAAGATGCCGAAGAAACAACTGCGCAAGTATTGACAAAATTTATTTCGGTGAGTAGTTTATTTTTTACTATAAAATTTATTCCGGTAACCACTTGGATTAAGAGTGTTTCAAAATGTTGCACATACTGAGATATTTAAGTGAACTTGATCATCTAAAAACCGGAGATATGCTGCAGGCGGGTAGATCAATTCCCACAAATGTGTGCTAACTTTCTGACTGAAATTGATATATAATTACTTGCGAAGTTTCAGAATCCATCCATTTCTTTACGTATAGATCATATTGCTACCTAAGTACCAATTCGAAAGATACTTTACCGGCTGAAGTATCAAAGATCACTTGTGGATCAGTTTTCCCGTAGATAGCAAAGTGAAGTTGAATACTCTTTTATTTTTATGTGCAGTCGTTTCATCAATAATTGTACAATGAAATATCAATAATTGTACAATGTAATTATAATACATACCGAATTGCCTTCCGTCAGAATTTGAGTAATTTACAATATGACAAATCAAAGCAATGCTTATTTGCGGTTACGCATGAAATGCCTTAGAATTCCTACAATTCGCAAAAAATAGTGAAAATCAAATTCATGACTCGCAAACATAACTGTGCATTCGTCCATTTAAATGTCCATCAGTGAAATCTAAGACACTTTTTAGAATTCGTCGGGGACTAAATTAAAAAGAAATTAGGTGTTTGTTGCTTGTATTGTTTTGAAGACTACTTCGAAGTTTTCTACCATTAATTGCAAATATCCAGAATGTTTGGGAAAAAGTTAATTGAAGGTATTTCAACAGTTCGAAATTACTGTGCAAAAAAGATATTCTAAACATTAACTAGTGTTTTTCCTGACCTTACGTTATTATCCATCCATATGAGCTTATTGTAGCAAATAGTGATAGCTGCTGCTTGCGTCTTGATTTTCGAAAGCTCGGAAACAATTGAAATATCTTTTTAAAAGTGATATATGGTTAATTTGTGGCTCCATTTTTCCATGTGAAAATCAAAAAGTGTAGCTAAAGTAAAACAAGCCTTCCAACGAGTAATTAACGAAAAGAGATTGGAATCAGCAATTAATAAGCATATGAGTTTAAGGCATGCAAGTATATGATTAAGCATATGTATGGCTTCTTAATTGATATATTTAAAATCTTATATCACTTCGATTTCCGTTTGCTTGTCCGTCGATTCTTGTGGTCATGCCGTTATTTTTGTAAAATTTTAGTGTAAACTCGACTTGAAAACTTTATGACGTTTAAGGTAACAACGACGGATGTCAAAACATATCATATTCATGGTGTTCAAATAAAGTGAAAAAATACCACATCTAGTGGTCTCTAGAACAGGTTGTAGAACATCTAAGCCGTGTGTAATATCAGAGTATATGAAATGAACTGAAAAAGAAAAAGTACAAAAAGTACATGAAAAAGTACAGCGATGTTAACGGTGTAGCCTTTTACGATTACCGCAGTGGTAATTTCTGGTCAGATTTCATTAATTTTAGAAAGACGAACTCGGTGAAATTGGAATTTTGATTAATGAAATCTGTGCGCATCGTATAACCGCAGCGATTCAGGAACGAGATGATATGTGGCGTCAGCATGAATCTGCTCAAATCTCTTTTTTGCAAAACGAGAACTCCCAAATGTTGACTGGATTACACGCTGAAATTGAAAGACTTCATCACCATTTGAGAGGTAATGACAACTGAAATTCTAAACGCGAAATATTAAAAAATCAATTTGACCATTAAGTTCATGAAGATTTTTCTGGAGATTTGTAATTCGGTTCGTTCTCTTTCTTCAGTATAAAACTTTAACTACTTCATAATTTTCTCTGTTTAATTGTTGACCTCATTACAAAGCTATGTAAACCAGCTTGATGGGGAATGAAACGTCCGGTGTTTTTTTAGTACTGAAGCTTGTCTGGGAAATATCGTGGTTTTCTTATTTTATCACAGCGGTATGTGTCACCACTTCTCAATAAAGAATGCCCATTCAGTATTGAATTTTATCCAACATCTCTGTACTCTGTAGAGCATCCAATAAAGTTTTCACTACTCAAAAAACAAATTAAACGCCTTTTGTCTCTTCTGCGACATGAGATCCATATTCCACACTCTTTGGCTAAGAGTGTGACAGTGATATTTTTTTCTGATTTAACCCAGAGTGATTTGCTTTTTAGCCGTTATTTTTAATCTTGCTATTTCATGTGCGCAAGATAGTGGTATTGTACTTTGCCTAAACCAATATTTATTATTTCTTGTCAGAGAGCGCCACGTTCACGTATTGATACCTCATCCTTCTGATTGTTCCTAGCGTTCTATAAATTGTTGGATGTTCTCCATGGACCATGTCACTTGAAAAATTACTTGGATAAGAGATCATAGTTTATGAATCTTCAAATTTCGAAATTAGTCTTTCTTTCAATTGTTTGAACATAGATAAGTTTTTACACTCAGATTGCATGGTGATTAATTCCCGATTTTTCGGCTTTTCGATTCAAGACTTGGAATTGTGAAATATTCAAAATAATAGCTTTTGAAAACTGAAATGGATGCCTATTCTGCTTTAAAGATCGGGAATAAGTTTGCAGAAAGTTCCTAGATGAAGCAGGACAATACGTTTAATTTAAAGGTGACATGGCATTATAGCAAAAGTATCCATGAGACCGAACCCATTGTCTATTGTTAATACTACTGTTGAACAAATTTACCTAATCTTTAGTTTTAATCCTGACATTTCAGTATTCAGTTAATGATTTTGCTCTGCTTTATATTCATTATAGATCTTTATCGTAGACTTTATGTGAAAAATTCATTCGACAGCAACACGACGCTCGAAAATGAAAATGAGCAACTCCGAAAAAGGCAGTTTTTTCTCCTTACATACTAAAAACCAAACTATCTGGAAAGTGTTGTTAAAATTTCAAATTATTAGCTTATGAAGATGTCGCGGGAATGATTCTCTCACTCATTCGCTGACAAAAAATTCTTAACCGTATTTAGGAGAATTAAATGCTTAGGATTTAGAAAAAAGGAAATATTCCCTAATTAAACTTAAGAAACGCAAGCACTGCTCGATTTTTTAATATCTAAGTATCTTCTCAATTGGCTGTTTATAAATTATGTTCATTTGACTTCCTCTTTTCCGCTCTTCGTTGGTCAGCGATTGAAAGAGGACAGTAAAAAGGGTAGTTCGCAAATATCCTTACAGTATTTTATTTGTTGAGCTGACCGAACTATTGTTATGTTTGAATAATTTAGTTTGTTATTATCCTTTTCCTTTCCTTTAAATTATAAGTTTGAACATTATAATCACTCTGCTTAAACATTTAAATCATCCGTTTTTTATTTACCTGTAATTAATGCTACGTGCAGTCTTGAATACAGTTGTTCATTTGGCACTTACATTAGATAAAGACTACAGGCTAGAGAAAGCAGAACAGAATACGGATAAGCTGAATCAGGAATTGGAGAAATGCGAGAAAAAATTTAGAGATTTGGAGCAACAAACTAATGAAACCATTAAAACACTAAGAAATCAACTCACTTATCAGGTAAAGTATTAATTTCATCGTTTAACTGTCCATCCTAATTGCTATCAACACTTCAGTATTCTTCAGTATTAGTATTAACGTAATAAGGTCGCTATTATGGAAAATAGCATCTTCTCGTGTTGTATCGGATTATCTTATGGATACCATGATATCTTATGGATCCATGGGAAATGTTTCTCTCATTTTTCTCATCTTCAGTTTGGAAAAGTATGGAAATTTGATCTTGATGCTGAATTTCTAGTTAAAATATAACTTTGCGTTTCAAACAATTTAAAAAAAAAATGAAATCTGTTTAACATTTGCATGCGTTTTGGTTGTTAATTTGCAAAAAAATATGCTGAAGAAAGATATAAATGAAATGTGCAGGGTAACAGAATTCATCAGCTGACTAACGAACTCCGTGAAAAGACAACACAAATAACTAAATTAATGACTCAGGTAATGATGCTTCATTTCTCGCCTATTCGTTAAAAATAGTTGATGCAGGGGTCTGTGCAAAGTGAAATCCATCATAACTGATAGAAATTAGAAATTTCTGAATTAGAAATGGTTGATAGAAATAGAAATTGATCTTTGAGTTTTCAAAATTTATTCTTAAACCTTTACCATAGAATCAAAGCCTAAACAGGACTTCCATAGTTCAGAAAAGTTGACTTTAACTTTAACTCCATGTAATATTTTTTTGAGTGCCTGTAATTATGACCCTTAACGCTGGCCGACCTGTAACTCTGTTCCTGATATTTTATAACTGTACTCTTACTTTTTAATATTTTAAAAGCTGATTTTTAAGAGTTACACAAATTGATGCCTTTAAGCTCCCATTTGGAACGGTGGTTGAGGCAACTGAAAAGGAGGCTCTTCCTGGTCGAAATCATTTGCGTTCACAGCCAACTGTTCGTTGGAATCCTGCTCCAGCATCATTTTTTGGTAAAAAAGACAATAATTTGCCACATACGGGTTTAATCCGTAATGCTTCGATAATTTATCCAAGCGGACGACCAAACGTTGTCGCACAAAAACACAGCTGTACATCTTCAACGTAAGTCTATCCTCTTTTCAGTTTTGCAAAATGACTTTCAGAGCAATGACTTTTTGCAGACTCCAAATTTTTAGTACTTCCGCGGTGTTAATCTACCGCGAAACGAGAGGCTCACTTGGTTTATTGCTTTGCATATTTCAAAACTAAATCTTGTTTGCAGGTCACGTTCACATCATCTACCATCGTTATACTTGAAACCACGCAGCGTGTCATCGTCGGGACATAGTATCGAGAAGCCAACACGGTTACAGATGCTAGGATTACATGATCGGATGTCGCTTACCCGTTCATTATATGAAATTCGAAATTCTTGTATTGCGAATAACACCACATCGTTAAATTTCACGAATTCTAAAGTTTTGACTTCGATGGATGAATTGATGCAAAATACGGTATAGTGAACGTCGACTGAGGATAAATATACAAGTTAAATATACAAATATATAGTGTTATCCGTTATTTTATGCGTATTCTATTATTCAAAATATGTCGCGAAATCTTATATATAAACCCGTAAATTGCTACAGTTCCATTTGTTTTATACACCCGCATTTGTACGTCAAAACATACTCGTGAAGTGCAAGCATATTGCATTAAAACGAGTAGTGAGATTCAACATCTCAAGTTGTTACTTGTGTCAAATACAATGCTGAAAACTGCTTCAGTCGTTCATTGTGTCAGTCGATTTATTCACTAAAAATGAAGTGGAAATCGCTTTACTCGGAATCTGCTTTGGAGGTCGACAACAATAAGGATTTTATCAGTGTTGTAGAATAGGTGAAAACCGGAAAATAACATGGGAACAGTCTACTACTAAATCCTTCCAAGATTTAAAAAAAATATCCGCAAAAAAACAAAAAAAACACAGAAATATCCACATAAATCTTGAGAGGAACAAATTAAAGAAGTCGATATCAAAGTATTCAAAAAAAAAAGGACAGTTTGAGTGATATAAAAGCAGAGTGAGTGATAAACGCTTCATTTTTGGAGTAGTGCTTTCTGTCTGATGGAAGCTTAAAAGCAATTATTTAGTAAACAGCAATTATTTGACTGGAAAGTGGCAAATATTATTCTGCAGACATCGAGTTTGTTAACCGTAACAATATTTTATACTACTGTCATCTTTTTCCTTCTAACGTCAACTAATTCGGAATGGAGGCATGTACACTTGTCAAAATAGAATACATTCTCCGTTTGTTTTTTTTAGTGGAAATAAAGGGTACTGCTTTCTTAAGTAAAGCACTGACTGATATCTACCCCTTACTCAAACTACATGTAAGTATTAGCGAATTAGAAATATCTGGCAAAGTCCAATATTTCCTTATCTGAAGTTTTACTTATTCTGAAATTTCAAATAATAATGTTATTTTGAAATCACACCAAACAATTGCTTTGAGTACTTCTCAAGTTTGAACCACAACTTAGTGTGACAAATTGCCGTTGCCATTCGTTGTTGGAGAAAACACGAAGTTTTTGCTCTGAGAAGTTTATTGTTTCGAAGCACAAATTTTTTGCAAATAATGTCGTTCCTGCCAACAATCGGTCATCTTTCCTCATCGTTTATTGCTATTTTCATTTCTAATTTCAGCCATATGCTTTTCTACTTCAGCTCATTGCTACATGTCTCCATCTTCCGCTATTGTTTCATTCTTGATTGTTTTAACCGATTCACCTTTCGTTTGTGCTCCTCCAACTACCATATGTCCTTCAAACAATCAGTGCTTCTTGCTTCGTCTCAGCTTTTTATCTTCTGAGAATTCAGTTGAGGGCCAAATCAAGTGTATGCAAGCTCCTAAACACTTTTTGAGCATCAGTAGAATTTTCTATCTCAAGACAGCAGTAACATCCCCCACAGGCTTCAGTAATTGCTTTACGGGACCGTGTTTCACGAACATTCGTTTTAATTCGTCAGTATTAACTTGTTATTAAATTTCTGACGATAATCACATTATTACTTTGTTTTGCTGCAGGCCTTGAAAAATATCCAGACATACACCATTAGCCAGTAGATACTCCCGAGTTTCATTGACTAGACGTGTTTCTGCCAAGTGCTAGACGTGCACCAAGACTCTATGTCCAAGTAACAAATCCAATTTTTCAGCCAACCTTTCAGCAACTGCATTAGCTCCAAGGAACAATGTGTTCCACGAATGAGACTTTCCAGCATCCCTCTTGAATTTTGCAATTCCACTTTCTGAAACACTGATTTATAAGTAAAGCCAAGCCATTCTTTCCCATTTCACGCTTCTCTTCCCCAGGCAACATGTGAAGCATCCTCACCTTTCAAATGGAACTAATGCTGAGAAAGCTGCAAGCAGCAGATTCTGGAAAAACATATCACAATAGCGAATCCCTTAAATTGGCCCGTTTTATTGTTAACAATCACTTGTGTGGTCTAAACCGGTATCGCAGGTCTTCATTACTGCAGACATATGGTAGAATTCAGACGAAGAGTCTCCCAGTTCCAAGGATCTTTGCTATGGATGTTTCAACCTCTGCTTCTCTTGTTTTGTGAATATAACCTTCCACATCTCCATCAGAAACTCGATTACTCGACACTGTTGTTACTTCCAGCATGGAACCACCAAAAAATTCGTTCCGCCGTAGTGCCTCTCTAATACCAAACTATTGAAAAAGTGTTGTAAAAGTAATAACTTCAGTTAAGCCACGTACAATTTTTATCCCTTTCAACTTGATAGGACTGAACCAACCTTTGATCCTTTCCGCTTTATTCTAAGTTTACAAGAATTAGTATCTTTATGGAGCGCACATTGGTATAGCGCTCTTTGTTAGCGCAAATGTAAGACGATGTAAGCATTTAACACAAAGATGTTTGGCTTTCAACAAAAGGGATTATTGTTCCTTTGTGTTCCACTCACGATATCAGCGACAACCATAGGCTGAACAACTTCGGGAGAACAGCGATATTAATTACGAAGAGCAAACCAATTCAAAATCAAGTATATAAATCCTTAAGCACAATAAGCTCTAAATTGTTATGCTTAACAAGCAGTTTTTTAGATATACGCAGCAGATATTATTTTAATTCAGTAGTGCCAATTTATCATGCCTGATAACAGTCTTAAATTTGTTCAGTGTCTTGCTTTATCCTGTTATCATCACCATAAATTAATAAAATGGGATAACCAATGACCGATATGCAGAATACGGTCCAACATTCACATCTAACGCTGCCGATGTGCGAAATCCCCTTCTCTCTATTCAGCCTGTAAAGTTTTTAAAGTCCAGTACATAACATACTCTGTTTTACTAATTTCGTTTTCAAATGTCGGTCCTGTCAGTTTTACAATCTAATATAAAAAAGGTATCATACACTTGGCTTTCCTGATATCGCGCTACCTTTTTAGGATTCCTTTTAAGTTACATGAAATTGATCGTATAGAAATGTTCAACTGGTAATATAAATAATGTATCTGCACAGTTTAAACACAAATAACGGTAATCATACTGCAGCAAACCTTGTATTAATTATTGCATACATTCAGTGACAAAATATACAGAAAAACATACGATATCCACCAAAAACTTTATCTTATTTGGCGATATATTTCATTAAACCGAAGAATTGGGCGTATCAGAAAAGTTGCGAATGTAGTGACTCAAAACTTCCTTGGCATGCTTAATTCTTCGGCTTAATTGAATATAAATTAACTTGTAAAACTATCTTAAAATACCTCTATTTGAAATTCGTTATCCTACAAAAACAGAAGGAAGAAGATATTAGTCCTGATTTGCGTGTCAAACTCCTGTCACATTTGGATGTTAACCACAATGCAATATCCACTTGCAGAACCATTCTTTTATTCACAATGAGATTTGCAATTATCATATGTATCAATAAACCCCACTTGTTATCGGGAAAAGAGAACGCCCGAGCAATGGATTTAAAACTGCGAAACCAAAAATCAAAATTTTGTAGGTTCTACAGTTAATTCAACTTTATCCCAGCTAAGAATTGCAATTATGAATTTAATCCAGCAATAAAGATGCGGTCCAGCTCATAATACTTCTATAATAATAACTCAGACATATGAAACTTCTGGTAAAAGAAATAGTTTTACTAGTAGGAACTAGTAAAACTGCCATTTACTGACCAATTTTGTATTCATGGCAAAAACGACAAAATGAATCTTCAATTTTCTATCTACAGGTGAGTTCTGGGCCTTAGAACTTTTCATCGCATCATTTTTTGGCATACAGCATACCTTTTCTCGCAGAAACTGGGATATAGATATAGGTTTGAATTTCTAATTTAAACAAGAAACCGAGATGTTCTGCAAAATGAAACAATTTACATTACATATAGACTAAGTTAAGCACACAGTATTACAGAAATGAGAATAAAATTATCGACTCAGAAGAATACACACTGTAGAAAGTGATATATTTCCCCATTCTAAAGTTTTAAAAACTAGAAAAATTCAAATTTGCACCAAAGGCATAGAAGAATTTTCATGAAAATCTTGCTGTGAACTGATTACGGCGTTGAGCCATTGTGTCCTCAAAGTAGCCGCGCGAAATGCAACACAATAACCCATGTTTTTCGATTTGTACTTGAAATTATCATCTTTCGGTAATATAAATGTGAGAGTGTGCGGATAAGGTGGCTTACGACTACTCTCATGTCCGGCGTACCATAGTATATCGTCCGTATGCCACTCATTCACTTTTTTCAAACCCTGCAAAAATTGAAGCTATACATAATCTGTTACATTTTGAGTTTACAACGCCTATCACAATAAATCAGGGCAGGAGGTTTGAAACTTTACTGTTCAGCTCCTGGCTATGAACTGGATCAGTTAGTAAAGTATTTCTCAACCAGACAGGAGCAAAGTAATCAAGGGGTAGAAATGAGATTATATTAATGTTATGGTGAGTTGTTTAAATGGTTCAAATAGCGAAGTATCATAAGTCGGATTTCAGATGGAAATTATCACTTAAGAAACAGTGAAGTAATTTCCACCACTGTCAAAATTACCATTATCACGTAAAAAATTGAAGATTGCAATAATTTCAAAGGATTTAGGCTAGCTAAAAAAGTGATATTCTCTCTCCAGATTTACTACATCAATGTAATTCAACATGATTTCACAATGATATATTTACCGCACCTTATTATAGTAAGCAACTAATCCACCCTCTAATTTCAGATGACCAACACTGAACGATTTTGCTCCTTGCTCCGCAATTCTCACATCATCGGCAAATGGATATGAAAGCTGGAGAGAAAAGATTATTGTTTAATTAGATACTATAAAGTGTAGTAGATGTTACCAAATTAAAAGAAGTAAAAAAGATGAAATGATTATATGACTTTTTGTTTTCCTGGATCACCAGACGTAAATCTATCACTTTTTTACAACCTTAATTATCTCCTGAGTAGCAGGCACCTCCTACATCCAATCATAATTTATTTCCTTCAACTTTTCAAAACAAAGCAGTTCATCTATAGAAGCCTAAATGCATCTTATTAATTCCGACTCACTCTTAGTACACGAGCCAATTACAATATACTTATGTAGACTCGTCTTTTAACAAATAAATCATGCCAATGAACTGAATCCACTTATACAAACTTGCCATAGTTTCCAATACAATTCGGGACTTTAAGTACCACTTCAAGACATTCTTTTGAAACCCAAGCTACATGTGCAAGAAAGCCCATGCATTCTAAACTTTTCTTGTAAATTTTATAGGAATATATCTATGTAATTATTTAAATGGCAGATATATTCTATAAGAGGAGCTTAACTCGGCCGTTACAAAAATTAACCCGAAATGAATAAGGAATAGGATCTCTCTTAAATAGAAGAAAGCATTCAGCAGGTTCCCAGTCAAGCCATCTGCCAGTAATCATTGAGCTCATTTTCTCAGGCGGATTCACGCGCCTTTCCAGTTGACCACATTTTATTTCCTAAAAAAATATTTTAATACCAATCAATGTTATTTGAAGCCTTCTAAACGATTAATCGGTTAAAACGAGTAGTTTTCTTTCAATGATTAATAATAAGTGGCTGCCATACCTCAAACAGTGCAAAATGATTTACATCAACCTCATTACGAACAGCTGGTCTGTTTCGAGCTGCATCACAGACCTGCAATCATAATCGACATAAAAACTTCAATTACAGTAAAAATATTAAAACCGCGATTTGAAAAGTTTCAACTGCATGGCCAGTACTTTAAATAATAATGCTCAAAATGCTCACTTGTTCCGCATTCGAAGATGATTGCACATTGAATGTATGATTATCTTTCTCAAGAATATGTACAGGAACAAGAAAACCATCTGCACGGGCCTGAAATCCAGTGCACAAACTTTGGCTTTGTTAAAATTGAAATTTAAAGAAATGAAACTGAAAAAGTGATTTCAAAACCTTCGTTTGATTTGACTTTTCCTGCAACATATTTATTTTCGATTTTATAATCATTTCACGTGCTGAAATACGGAATATAGAAGCATAATAAGTGAGAAGATCCTTGACAAGATTCACTTGCTGTATTGTGGTAGTAAAGCTGTTATCTACTCCATTACCCTGAAATTTAAAGTTCATTTATGGGAAATCACGAGAAATCTAGTTTAAACATATCACAGAATGAAATGGCAAGGATTGTATAGTAGAGAAGAAAGGGGGAACATATTGCTATAACTCATTAAGCAGTCAGAATTATCCTAGGATGTAGTGGATTAAACAAAATAATATGCAAACAAAATTTAACAAAATAAGTTACTGAACAAATTAGTTTATGTTTTCAGAATACTTAATACCGCTAGACGCACAGAAGGGCAACAATCATAAGATAGACTGAACTAAAAACCGAATAATCTGTAAATATGAAAGAAAAGAGATAAAATTAAAAATAAGACAAAAAACCTGCTCAACCGAAAATAGTGTTGGTCCAAAAATTTTCGCAACATTTTCGATGGTTGCTAAATTTGCATATGCCAGTTCAGTAACATCTTTTAAATGGTCAAGGATACGTCTCAATGTTTGAATGCGTATTCGTGGCAAACCCATCAAAATTTCATGATATTCATCTAACCTAGCTGGATCTGAAAATGATTCTCAATTCGTCAAAATTCTGATTCAAATGAAAAACATTATGAACCTGATACCTTTCAAGCTGGCAACAGCGAAAAGTCGATCTTGAATATGATACGGAACAAGTGGAGAATCAAGTTGTCTGAAAAACGATCGGAGTACATCAGCTACTACATTGATCATATCACCCGATCCAGGCAACAAATGCATATTTACAGGGTCTGAAATTGTAACGCATGTTAACCGAAATTATATTATTTCTAGAATAGGCAAGAAAAAAGATATGAAAAAACATCGAAAGTAATGGAACAAATATTGAAAATTCATATATTTATAGATTTTTTTAAGGCACAAAATTTAAGAAAACCTTTTCTGAATTCAGCTAGGAGTGAACGAACTTCAAAATTTGGACCGTTTCGACGATACAAACCTGGCTGAAGAAGACCATAAGTGGAAATGAACTTTATACACCTGCAAAATAAAATATGATTTCTTATCATGAAAATGTCATAAACATCAATAATAAACAACCAATTTTGACAAGATTTTAACTGTCTGATGAAAACAAGAAAGCTTATCCACCTATTTTTCTTCTGAAACTAACGATTTATCCCTTGTCAAATCCAAAAATGTTGACAAGCTTACTTATCAACAATAACAGGAACATCATCTGATGTTAGCTTTGAGTCCTCCAACCGATAACCACTACATTCCATCTGATGATTCAATAAATCAATCCATGTTAAAGTAGCTGAATCATACTCCGCTTGCACGAATAAAGAACTATAAACAAGAACGGAAACTGCAAACTCCGATTTTTTATTTCTGTTCTTTAATTTCTCTCACATTTAAAAAATATATTCCGAATTAAATAATCTACAGATTGAAAATGAAGATTTCAAAATTTCTCTTACTTCGAAAAAAAAACAAACCCGCCCTCCTGTAACAAAAGGAATGGTCCTTTCATCGAACCAACAACCGATGCACACCAATCAATTTTGCTAAGTGTACTTTTCATTCCAATAAATTTACGTACATCAAGTTCAAACAATATGGCACAACCATCCAACGCGTAATATAATTTATGCTACAAGTTTCTTCAATTAAGACAAAAAATCTGAAAATTAATGGGTATCTAAAGTCTTTATAAATGCTAATGCAACTACATTTCCTGGGACTGAAACAAGAGTTCACTAACTTCATCGAGAAACATCCAACCGCTTGACCAGGCGCACGCTGTTCCTTGACGTATCCATACGCTACCTCCGGCACACAGATTTCTTACACTGTACAGCAACAATTCATTCTTCGGCATGATACACTACAAATTTCCATGAATGCTCTCATTATAAGGAGCTGAACTAAATGATTTCTTTTGCTGAATTGAAGATCAAAAACCACCTACTTTTACAATATCCAAAATCCATTTTCTCACTTCAGCAACCATTTTGAGCTTAAGATTTGTCCAGTGACTGCATAAAAAATTTTCCCGAACATGTAAGTCAATAGCACCGTTTACTGGATTTTTTCCAACGTACAAAATGTTTTTCAGATAGTAGGGACCCACTGCAGGATTGCCATCCTAAAGCTTTATTGTATACGATTATTGCATGCAAGGATGGTTTTTCTCGAATGAGATTAAGACTAAAATTCCAACAAATTTGCAACGATTATAAAAACATGAGAAAAAAATGAACTTTTCATTTGATACTTTGCAAGGTAAAGTAAATCAACTTTACCGATTATTTGATTATTTTTATTTTATAAAGATTGAAATTTATCATCGTTGAATTTGTTTAGGTCGAACTCAGATGAATCTGGATCGTGCAATTAAAACTATTAAATAAATTTTATCATATCTGATTTTAGTGGTCAGTTAGAAACTTTTGGGTAACGGATAATTTTTAGCAACTAAAATTCGTTGCTACTGTTCTTAAATCAGCGATTTTTTCTTGCCAATTTTTTTAAATGTTATATATAGAACTTTAGAAGCCTATTAATATTATTGATAATTACAGATTTCAACCATCCTTTTCAAATATCTGATATATAATTCAACTTTTCTGCAGGTTTCGATTGGAGAACCTAAATATTTCTCTTCACTTCACGTTAGTTTTGTTTGTTCTATTTTTCTCCATTTTTCTGGACAGTATTCTATATTTCTTGTGTACACATGTTTCTCCGAATAACGCAGACCGAGTTTACCCTGATCAACCTTTCAATGATTTTAATTTATTGGCTAATATTATAGCTTTGGTGTACTCTGATCATGTCACTTTCAGAACTATAACGAAAAAATGACTTAAATTTATACTTTATCATTAGAAGCCCAGCCAGCCAAAGCGCCTTGTTCGACAACAATCCACAGTTTACCATAATCTTTCTTGCAGACGATGACTTCAGCCCATGCCGACAAAAACAAGTTATGTCCTAAAATGTCTTGGCCATTCGTCTTCTTGCTCCTTTTCCAAGAATGTGTAATCATGGTTGCTGAGTTTTGAAGACTGCCAACATCAGAACATTTGTCGGAAGAATCGAAACTTCTTTCACACCTGAAACAAACTAGAAAACTTAAGTGAAGACAATACTATGATATGCCACGAAAATAACAACCCGGAAAACCTCTCAGTAATTACAACCATTAAAATATGACACCAGCCACTAACTCTACTGATATCTTATAAGCTATTAAAACTTGGATTAGTGCATAAATACACTTGCGAGTTTATTAACTACATTATAGTAATTATAAACATACACAAATAAGAATTACTATAAATATGAACTTGACCAAAATTTCAACAACTGATTTTATAGAGGGATACTTCCGAACCTCCAGAATACTTAAGATGTGCGCATAATATATATGTAACTATGAACAAAGCCATTTAAGAAATTACCCATTATTTGACGAGATACCATCATGGAACAAATCCACCATTCTCGAATATGCTTCAAGACCAATATACCCTGAGTTCCATAAGCCGTTCCGTGGAACATTCTCTGAATCGGAGATTACCGAAATATTACCGTGACCTTTCTTCACAGCATCCGAAATAGTGCTATCTTCCGGCAAATATTTTGATCTTTTAGTTACAGAGGAAAAATTACGCTTTGCTAATAAAGTGATATTTACTAAGGAACCTTTCTACTCACCTACTGATCTTATTGTGCAAGTTGTATTTCCAGAAATTGTTGAATCCAGCATTTTTGCAATCCTTGCAACGCGACCTCGTTCCACAGCTTCTGAATTCAATACTTCATTTGATGTATTTCTAGAATAGTCAGTGTTCTGAATGCTTGATGAAGCAGATCTTTTAATATTTGTTGTAACCGCCTTTCGGATAGCAGATAAAGATTTGACACGACGAAGATTATAAATTGATAAATTTTGAATCGGTAAAACAGTCTGGTGCAACCAAGAATTTGGTATCCGTTTTGTTGAATCAGGTAAATTGACAAGAGGATTCGAAGTAACTGCCGGTTTTAGTGTACGATTTGGTACCGGTGGTTTCTGGTCGATTAAACTAGTCCGTGGTGCAGGAGTTGGACGATCCTGAGTCGACACCATATTTTTGTCATATCAGAAACATAATCAAAGGAAAAATATTCGCCAAATAATCAATTCCTGAAGTGACGATATAATTCTATTTTTAGCAAGAAAAATAACATTACTGTGAACGAAAACCGTTACCAAATTTCACAACGGTGACAAATGGATATCAGCGCTCGAGGACTACGATTTGTTTTCGAGAGGGGAGAGATGTTACATGACATTCTAATAAGTATATCTGTTTTGCTCAGTTGCTCACAGCTCTTCCGGTTACCACCTCAATGAGAACTGCAGACCGAATGAATGTACCACAAGGTTCATCGCTTTTGCATTTGTAATTTTGAAAAGACAGACCGATAATCGATACCTAAGTGTACCTGATAACCATTAAGTACACTCAAAGAATGGCTTATGGCCTAAGTACGAAAAACTGGAAAGACTGAAACATGGAAAGTGAAATATTTAGAAAAATATTTACAAATGCCAAGAGTCATCTCTTATGAATGTAACCTAAAGTTGTCATGCATACTTATATAAATCTTTCGAGATGAAAAATCATGAATGATCAATGTCATCGCTGTTTATTTAGTATCTTGAATCACTGAAAATTTTGGTACGACTAAAAAAGGCTAGTGACGTCTGAATATATATACAGTAGGAACCGAACTTTTGGATTTAAAATCAAGGAATTGAAATGGAAGGAACTGGAAAGTAAGAATCAATCAGTGCTTTGCATATTCATCCCGAAATGAACGAGAAAAATTTGAAAAAAAATCAATCAAATGGCTGCTAGCCACAATAAACAAGACCCTTTATACAAACATATTTACTTTTCATTTGCCATTAGAACCAACAAGGAATTTTACGAAGCGAAAATAAGTAGGAGCTGACAGGAAACCGATGAAGCTGAATTTTATAAATAAACAATGAATAATGGGAATAAGCCATAGATATTCAAAATATGAGAACTGATTGTAACACAGTATTAGAGAGAAGAGAAAAAAATTTCACTCAGATAAACGGGTTTAATCAAGCCTGTTTTATTTGGAAAAGGTAAACAGTAAAAAGGATCCCTTTCTCACTGCACGAAATCAATAAATGGGACCCATTTAACCTTGTGTAAAGGACAATAAAGTTACGGTACTCACCATGTGCTTGCTGCTAAATGGACGAGATGAAGCAGACGAAACTCTTTATATATATGTATATATATATATATATATATATATATATATATATATATATATATATATATATATATATATATATATATAT
>NW_018108211.1:411864-415690 GCF_000183805.2 Loa loa
ATATATATATATATATATATATATATATATATATATATATATATATATATATATATATATATATATATATATATATATAATTTGCAACATTCTGAAAATTCCATAGCGGAACAAAACATCTCAATTATTCCGGTTTAATTGATAGCAAAAATCAAAGACGAACAAACAAATCAGTCCTCGGTTAAATTGTAGAAATGCCATAAAATAAATAAAATCGAACCATTAGACTGAAGAAAAATGAGAAAATAAAAGTCACCATCTTAAATATACTTCTCAGTGTTGATTTAAGTAACTTACCATCACCAGTACAAAGATGTTCTTTCTTTTTTTTGGATACAGCACGGTGCATTGAACCTATGGCGTCTTGAAAAGCATCAAATTCTCATTAAAAGCTAATCAATATAAACTGATAGTTCCTATTCTAGTATTTTTGAAAATTCCTGGGAAAAAATAAACACCATTTCTTTACAGAAAATTTGTCTTTCCAGTTTTCATATCCCATTTCGAAATGTAGTGTTTGATTTCAGGGATGCGAATATACTTTTCAATTTGCTTAATCAATTTCTTCTAAAACATGACCAAATTTTTTCCCCAGTAGCTCTTTTTCGCGAAGCATTTCTTCAGTAAGCAAAGAGATTCCCAGCTGATGGTCTTTAGTGAACGATTGCGCCATTAATGGAAACCATCTACAAAAAATGATATTGATTATTTGTTCACTGACCTATAAAAGCATTAGATTGTTTTCCTAATAACATTTGTAAATGATTTCGCAACGATAATTCATGAAAATTCCTGACGGATTACTATATCAGCACTACTATTCGTGGATGTTAATATGAAATATCCTAAAACCATACTTTCTCGCTATTATAGCAGCTTCTTCAATGCTGAGGTTGACATTACCAGGCGTTATATATTCCTGAATCCAACGAGGAAGTTTACCCATTTTATCTTTCCGTGAAAACCTCTAAAACATAACTGTTGTGAACCTCATTCACCAAGTCACTGTAAAATGAGAAATAGCTCAAACAATTGGGCTTCTCATATTTGAAGCAGGAAGAACTAGCCTTATCAGCGAATATCATCAAACCATAATCACTTTTTCCTCTCAGTGCACGACCCATACATTGTGCTGCCTGACGCATAGCATCAAATGTTAGAAAATCATTTTCCCTAAAATATCTAAGGTAAAGGCAGACAGATGTGATAAACTATTTCTTCATGGAAATTTCAGTTTTCATCTTCTTCCTTATTTTGCAATTCTAAAAGTGGTTTTTTTCTGAATTTCTGCTATTTCCGCAATATAAAATCACCTTATTCCCAACTGTTCTCGCAAATATTCCAGCCGCGCTCGTAGTATTCGGCTTTCCGTATATACATATGGAACACCAAGCATTATTACGGCACGGCCAAGATGATGCGAAAAATCAATTCCTTCTGATACCTATGGTTTTCGGCATTAACGTATTTCAATTAAATTCCAATATTTCGAACAGAAAAACTTATGAAAACTTATTTCACGAGAAAAGCCATGATTAGAAATACCTTCCCTCTCGCAACAGAAAAGAATACAGCTCCCCTACCACAGTCACATGCCTCCACATATTTCTCTAAAGCAATACTTGTTTCGAGCGCATCAGTTGTTTCGATGAACAAAAGTTTGTATTTCAATAATTCATCAATAATACCCTGCAGAAATCAAAATCAAAGTTTAGCACCAACATCAAACATACTTGAAATATTGTTTGACTCAAATTATAAAACAGTCTTCATGGATTCCGGTACGCTAGAGATCCACAACTACCTGATCATACCATGTTGAAATAACATTTTCCATATAAATATAACTGGTAAAAAAACGACAACACCATCTGGTACCAAAGAAACAAGTTCCAAAACAAGGCTCCCGTAATTCCGAATTACGGCAGCATCTTCCCGGGACTCAAAACGGGATGTCATTGCAACTTGATCATTGCCTGCAGTGAATTTCTAGCGAAACTATCGTGATGACCAAACACACAAATTACAGTAGTAAACCCAGATAAAAGTGTTGAAGTAGCACTGAATAATAAAACTACTAGAGACATAAACTGTATGCTGAAGCAACAGGTACCAAACCTTTTGAAACAATTAGTGGAGCAATACATGGTCTTGCTAGTGTCATTGATAAGCTTGCCATAACAGCCGGATCAAAGTCCAGAATTTTCGGGTACATATCCAGTGGCGATAAAGTCTGCATTTATTTTGTAAATAAACTTTTCAACCTCGTCTTTTTTTCTTTTTTTTTGAAAACAAAAAATTCCACGAGAAGAGTTAAACTCATATCAGCTCATCCACTAGAATAAGCACTTTCCATGATTGATTTAATTAGCTAACTCAAAATTTAGTTTATATATAATTTGAAACAGCCGATTTTGATTTATTCTAATTTATTTCACCGTACAGAAGAAGGAAATAACACTACCACTAACTAACGCATTCTCTAGCTAAAAACCAACTTTAAAATCCTACCCCTGAAGTGATAACAACTGTACGATATCGTTGAAAAATGGGACGAATAGCAACTGAAGCATCCATACAGCTCAGATGTAGCGTACAACTATGGCCAATGCCACTTTTCTCATCCAGTGGTTCAATTACAATTGTAAAACCTAAAAAAAAAGGAAAAAGAACATATATCAGGCACATATACAAAAAATGAACCATACTACTAACCGAAACTAAAAGCATAACAGTACCTCGCGCATATGTGCTCACAAGAGTTGCAAAATTTGTAATCAGCACTAATGAGCTGAAATCTGATATGTCAGCCAGCTCCAAAGTTCGCGTTAATGATGCAAATCGTTCTGCACAAAATCTGAAGAAGTCTCAAAAGTCATTTGAATAAGTTTTAGAATGCTGCTTTTATTAAATCTGAAAGAAAATTTCAAAGGATTAAATCCAGTAAATAAGGGATGTTTGTCAAATATAATCGTAGATTTTATTTAAACCACATAATATCGATAATACTTGATTTTATATGAAATTGGTACAAAAGCAATAACGCTTTCAATAAAAAGTAATAATGCTTTCTATGGCTATTTTAATTCAAACAAAAATATCACTGAGTTTGCTTTTTACCTAATATAATTTTTTGGTTTAGATTTAAGAAAAACTAAAACAAATACAAGAAAAAAAAGTAGTAAGTTACTACCAATAAAAAACACGAAGAAAAAGAAATTGGCATTAAGCTGAAACAAAATATAGTTACATTTATGCGTCAAACAGCAAAGTTCATAAATACAAAAAAGGCAATTACTTTTGCACCAATCTGAAAAAAAATTGAGGAAATTTATTCCTTGGCAAACGGAAATTTCCTGCTACAAATTTATTCCAACTCAAAACACAACATTAACGCGACTACGAGGATTTCATCTTGTGTTAGCTGATTTGTTAACACTCATACAAGAGAACCATCAAAAAATTTAAAATGAACCGACTGTGAGGAAAACTCCGAAAATCATAATGCAAATTTTTTGCCGGATTATGGAAATTAAAGCTACGTTCAAACAAAATTTCCATAATATCCAACAAACGCGGTGACGAAATCTTGTAAGTAAAATTAAAGCAATGAAGAGGATATAAGCTAACAATGGACAGCGTAAAACAAAAACGTCTCAGTACCTACACAATGGACAGTGCCAAAGGGTAGCCATACCTCCATGATAGCCCCCTGATAGAGCTTACAAAGCTCCTCCCTAATCCATATATATATATATATATATATATATATATATATATATATATATATATATATATATATACTATATATTATNTAATATATATA
>NW_018108211.1:415715-419275 GCF_000183805.2 Loa loa
ATATATATATATATATATATATATATATATATATATATATATATATATATATATATATATATATATATATATATATATATATATATATATATATATATATGTATATATATATATATACATATATGTAAAAAATCTCGAGACAGACAGTTGAGTTCACTTTTACAATCGAGCAGACGATACATCCCCATCACTTATCCTCCGCGACTGACCTACGACCAACGATATCTTCGCAAATCCGCCACCATTGGACAGCAAACTACGACATTCTTCTATTTGCTAAATACATTTCCCGTAACGTATTCCCAACTCAACGACCTATCAACTAACCGTCAGTCAAATTATTGTCCAAGGCAACGACAAGGAGTTTGTTAGTTGATCATATTACTTGCTTTTTGTATAACTCATTTACCATTGCTTACCAATTCATCGTGTTATATACATGCATATTTTATACCCTTTTTCTTGTTGTTAACTAGTAATATTGTGCAAGAACAATATTAGCTCCCGAATAAATCTGTATCGTCGAGAAACGAGTTCAACAGAAAAACAATTTCCCAACACCGGCCACATGCTTAGATCACAATGAAATTCAATAGTTATAGAGTGATTCACATAGTATAAGGTATTCTTCCTCTTAAAATATTGCTATTAAATTTTCACTGTGACCACAGTGTTGATTTGTTCCCGTCAACATGAGCATCAGTTAAAAATCGGAAACCGATCCGAATAAAACAGGAAAAAAACAGGTCGAAAACTAAAATTAAAGGAATAAAAGAAATGAAAACCTGAGTGGCCTTCGGTCAATATGCATCAAATCATTTATATCGCGAAGGAATGCTGCCGGATTTTCTATCAAAACTGTTTTCGTTCGCATCCGGTGTTTCAGATATTCATTGAAACGACGCAAAAATGAAATGAAATGTAACGCATTTCGTATTGTTCCGGGCACCGCTTCTTTCAAAATCATGTCAGGTAGAACTAAAGATTAAATTAGTGAAATTATTTCATATTTGTAGAAAAGGAGATCCCAGAATCTTTTGCAAAACTAATGGAAGTAAAAAATAACCAGGATTTGCTAAAACTTGATCGTTCGTACGTTCTTCTTCAACACGCTTCAATCCTTCAACTAAACGATCATATTCAACCCGTAACTGTTCACTGTTTTCCTCCCTCAATCTAAAAATTATCTAATGTTGTATTTGAAACATGCCTGTAATTCACTTGATTAAATGAAATCTTCGTTACGTATTTCCCACGAACAAGTTTTTATGTTAATAAAATATTTCTACGCATATTCATACTTGAGAACATGAATTTCCGAAGACCGTAAGGTCGAGAAAATATTTTTTCAAATAAATTTGAAATGAAGATTTTAAACCAGCCAATTAGTATAGAGGTGCTTCACGATTCAATTACCTTTGCACATGCTCCTCAAGTATACCTAGCTTTTGCGTTGCTTTTTCAACTGTTGTTTTTGTTAAGGACACACTCATTGATTCTATGCAAACATTATCTAAAAAACGCTTTTTAATATAGTATATGATGACTAATTATCCTGATCACAAACCTTTTTTTGGGAAATAGCCGACGTCTTTGAAGGCAATATAGTTATCAAAAGGTTATGTGCTTTGCTTTCCATGTTGCAGACTTTTCAGATTAAGGTGGTGAACTTCTTGACTATCTATGACTTCTAGAAAAATTTACAAACCAATGTTGTGAGCTTCATCAAAAACAACACATGAGTGACGACTAAAATTTTTCGAAACCAATTCGGCAATTTTTGGATCCAAAATATAATGGTAAGAATAGACAACAATATGTGCACGATCGACAACATTGCGTGACAAGAAATACGGACAGATTCCATTCTGCTGGCCCAATTTCCTCAAATTTTGCTGCAAAATTGTAAAAGAAAGAATTTTAACAGAAAATACTTCAGTTATCGTAATCCATAGATCCATATTATTAGATTTCAGCAAAAAATGAGTTTATGCCACATTAAAGATATCTTCAGCATATAAATACTGGAAAAAAGAACCTTTAAAGTTACTCGTTATGAAATATCAATTTAACAAACATACCAAATTGTATACACCATCGAGATGATTGAAGTCTTCTTGTTCATCTAATTTCTCGAAGAACGTACAGCATGGTAAATCCGGACGAAGCTTACGCTTAGCGCGCACAAAACTTGCTGTCAACCTTAACTTAATAAATTATGCAAAAATTGAATTACTAGCTACAATTCCACGGAAAAAATTTTCCTGCAGAATTTAAACATTTAAACATTATGGAAGCAAATCTGTTCAAAACATACTTCTGACAAGCTCCATCAACTAAAGAACCTTGTCGCAACGAAGATACTGATTCGTTAATGCACAAATTTTTACGAGCAGAAAGAGCCACCGCAAATAAAGATGGTGGTTTCTTAAACAAATGGAAATGGTAAGATATTGAAAATTGTATATATACTTTTGGTCGATTTTAGTTCTCTTATGAAACAAACCGATTTGACAGTTACTCAAATTTTTGGCCAAATGTTCCCATAGGAACCAAGTTCTCTACCTTCCCTGCATATATTTCTATTTCCGACAATCAACGAAAACACTAACACCATCACATTGCTCGTAATATTTAAAAAGATTGCGAAGTTCTTCAACACATTTTTCAATTTCTGGAATTGTTCGCGAACAATAGACCAGCTTGTCCAGATGGTCCGGGAATCGCAGCATATAGGCCACTACAAGTGACAGTAACGAAACAGTCTTACCTGTACCTGATGGCATTTCCAATAAACAATGTCCCTGTAATTTATACTCTTCTCAAACGACTTATACTTTAATAATATTCGTTTTTAAATGAAAAACTAAGACTTATTTTGGATAAAGGACCTAATGCACAAAATCTGGTGGAATTCGACAAAAGGCTCACTTGGGCATCCAAAGTTTTTTTCAGTTCACCCATGTAGAGAATTTGTTCCGGATAGATGTAATCATAAGGGAAGTAAACTTCCAAACCATCAACGTTGATCCTATGAAAGAACAAAGTTCCGTACAAATAATACGAGTTTCCCGTTTGTAAAACTCTAAATTCTCCAAATAACAGACCTTCCGAATAATTCTTCGGTTGTTAATCCTGGGACTTCTTAGTTTTGAATACGTATGCCAATATAAGTATCTTTCACTCTCCTTTTATTTCTGTTCTCATATTTTATTCTCAATATTTTACCATCTCAAAATGATTTCCAAAAAATAGAAAAAAGAACTTGCTTCATGGTAGGAATTGTTTGAACTATAAATTTATGCAGCCTTATCAGTAAAGTGTAGACATACCCGGATTAAAGAACCTGAAAAAAGATGAAATCAGGAACAATGATTCAATGATTTAAAACGTCAATCTCTATATTAGTAAAACTGCTTTCCAATAACGTCCAATAATAATGACAAAAATAAAAACAATAATAATTTAATGATGATTAATGATAATAATAATAATAATAATAATAATAATAATAATAATAATAATAATAATAATAATAAATATAATAATAATAATAATAA
>NW_018108212.1:0-8925 GCF_000183805.2 Loa loa
TAATAATAATAATAATAATAATAATAATAATAATAATAATAATAATAATAATAATAATAATAATAATAATAATAATAATAATAATAATAATAATAATAATAATAATAATAATAATAATAATAATAAATACCATAATGTAAATAAACACAAAAAAATGTAATTAAATTATATAAATAAAATGTTTAAGCAAAATTTTTTTTGTAAATTTTCTTTTTTCATCCATTTTTGCAATAATCATTGTTATTCAAATATTTACAATTTATTGAAAAGAATTCGTGAAAACGACAACAAAAAAAACTTTTTTACAAAAAAGATTTACTTAAAATAAATCTTTGCTTGATTGAATTACATCAACAATATTACAATTACATCATATCATTGAAACAAGATTATAGTTACTTTTTCTTATTAAATGTACGTATATTTTGTATTCTTTTCATTAATTAGTTAATTGATTGCACAAAATGCTACTCTTGGCTCTTAAAGTTTTCCGCAATATTGCTTTCATTCTTTTATCATTACTTTATCAGTACTTTCATACTTTTATCACTCACGTATTATTGTCAAAATGGAATGAAATAAAGATCGAATTTCCTAAAACTATTATCCTATTGCATAACTCGATAATCTATTATTTAATTCTTTATTTTCAAAAGTGCTGTCCATATTACATGTATTTTAACTATATATATATATATATATATACATATATGTAATTCGAATTCTGATTAATTTCCCCGAAATATTACTTAATTACAAATGCTGCCTTTCCTATTCTTTCTTTTTTCTTTTATTTAAGCATTGATTAAACAACATATTTTATTTTTAAAAGAGTGGAAATCTCAGCAAATAATATTTGAGAAAAAAAGTGAATAAATAATGTTGAAAAATAGCCAATTTTTTTTCAAATTTATTATCTAAAACTTTCATAAATTTAAGAAATGATTGGGTAAGTAGTGCTTAAGAATCAAATATCATATCACTCTTTCATCCAATCTGCTCGTGATTTGCTACCTAAAAGCTCAAAAATGCGTTGTTACCTCGTTGTTATCAGCAAATATAATTAATATTGCGGTAATAATATGATATGATATCTCATATAACATACTGATATCTCATCTCACTTAGCTAGCAACCTATAAGTGTAACTTTGTGATATATGCAGAATTGCTTCTATATATTTGATATGATATAATATGTATGATATACGTGAAAATTTGAAAACATTTCGTTGTTAAAGCGATAATATTTAGCAAGAGATAGCAAATTTTATTGAATTTACTACGAGAAATATCAGTGATTGATATTAAAATATTTGTAGTAAGTAACCGAATTCCTTCCCGGCTTATTCCATTTGTTTAAATAATCAGCGACGCAACTTTTTTATCGAAATTTTGTTTTCATGTTCGTTGATTTGATAGTCCTAAGATACTTTTGAAACCATATTTGTTGCATTTAAAACTAATTTAGTGAAAAAATTTTGAAATTATTTCAACTCTCTTATCAATCATCCTCCTATCATTTATTTGTAATAATGACTATATCTTGTGTTATCATTTTATGTAGTTGACATTTTGATAATATCATTTTTTATTTTTCATTTATTTTTCTTGTTTTAATCAAATTAATCATTCTTAGATGGGTGTTTTTCGTGTGACAATATATGGCATTATGGCTGGTGTCTTCTTGTATGCGCTTGGTTATGATATCCTTTATATGCCACGGGTTGGACATACCTGGTGGATTTACAAACTTGTTATGCTAACAATGAGCAATTTGGTTAGTTCTCATTTCATTTCCACAAAAATTTCAAATTAAATGAAAAAAACCGAAAGTGAAAGTTGATTCACAATGAAATTAACTTCAACATTAGAAGAAAAAACCAGATTAGGTACACCTTTTAGGAAATATTTAGAAATTGAGCGATTGTAATGATTTTTCTTCCTTTGTTAAAAACATGAAATTACGAAAAAATTGTATTATCAAGAAAAGTTTAGTTGTCATTAAATTTATATCAAGTAATATTTCAATTTAACTTTCATACCACAATTCAAATTCATCAGGCTTTATTCAAAATAGAATTTTTCCACTACTTTCCTATTAATACTTTCCTATTTCAGTGATTCGCCATGTACAATCTCTTTAATTATTCGTCTAATTAGGAATTTCGAACAATTTATATTGAATTGAAAAAGAGGCAATGATTGTAAAATTTTTTGAATTTCAGGAGTTTTACAAATTCTTCTCATTTTTGAACAAAGAGTGGGAAAAATTTTTGAAAAAGTTATGCAGCAATACTAAAAGACTTTAGCAGAGAAGAAGACCTAAACTCAAATATGTCATAAATTTAAATAAAAGTGAACAAAGTAAACAAAAACAAACAAAAATGGGCAAGTGAACGAAAAGAAAAACAAATTTTTCTCCTCCTTATTATTTTTAATTCGACTGATTTATTGCTCAAATAAAACGATATGTGACGTTTCAAAGGTCATAGAATGGTATTATCTGTTTCTAGTTTGTTCCGTAATGCGACAGTATTCAATATCCAAATAAACTCAATAAATCGGTCGTAATGCGACAGTATCCAGTGTCCAAATAAGCTCAATAAGCCAGTCGAAATAACGAGAGAGAGATAAAAAAGAAGGAAATCTCTAATTGAAAAGAAAAATCTCTAATTAGGGAGTCCCTAATTAAAATTTTTTTCTCTCCAAATATTTCACAAAATCTCAGTTAAAAAGTTTATTTTGATGGGGACAGAAATAATTAATCAAACTAAAAAAAAAATTAAGAAACTCAAACTTCAGTATCCTCATGAATATCGCAAATCACCACGTATTACGTGTATAAGCAGCCAGTATCACGTGTCACATTTAAATCTTTTTACATGTATAAGCAACCAGTATCATGTGTTACACTTAAATCTTTTTTGTTGCGTAAAATATCTGACTTTAGAGCATTCACTCAACTTTAATTCTTCTCTAGAGAAAGAGTCGAAATGATACTTTATTTCATTTTCTTTTTAGTATTGTGAAATATTTGAAAAAGTGTCTATTTACTTGGAAGGAATAAATTTAGTATGAATAAAAATATTAAAAGGAAATATGAAATAAACAAATTTATTATCAGTAAAGTTTCCATACTAAATTTTTCCTTCCAAACTAATAGGCGCACTTTTTTCGCTTCTCCAAATGAGGAATTTTAAGACATATTTCTTTCAAACCTTCAAAGTTTTGTAAATATAAAACAAATCAAATTAATTGGATTATTAATTGGAATTGTATTTTTTAGAGAGTGAATGTTTCGCTTTGTTTGATGATCTTTGGCTCTGATGCTAATAAAATTTTAAGAAATTTTTGTAGAATGAAACAAATTTTATAGTTTTATAAAATTTCTAACGTAAAATTACGTCCAGCAATAAATATATTATCAAAATTTCAAAAAGTAACTTATTAGATCATCGGTAAAAATATATTAAATATCAAAATTTCAAAAAAAAGGATTTATTAGATCATCAGTAAAACTTGTCATCCAAAATTATTCATCATAATGTTCCAGATTCATTAGATTGTATGTTATTCATTCCGGTTTTGAGGAACTCCCATGAATCCGGAATTTCCGTTATTTAATATTTTAATTATTATTTACATCCTTTTTCCAATTATCCTCAGCATTAATTTCTATCTTTGTTATATTCACTACGCCAAACTAACTCTCAGAAGCATGTATGATATTATGAATGATTTCATTTGATGTTTATTTCAATTAAATTAAAATTTCAGGTTTTACAAACAATATATTATGCGATGTGTTTCATATGTGCACTGATGGATACATTATGTGAAACAACCGATCGTGGGCCACATAAAAAACATCCAACGACACCAAGTTATTGGCGAAATTCAAAACTTCATCAAATTTCCGATTTCATGTACTTCACTAGCGTTTTACCTGTTGGTGCTGTACGTTTATTCGATTAATTTTTAATAAATTTCGAATGTCAAATGAAATTAAACAAAGCCATTGTTGTCATATATTCAAAACTTCCATTCCCATCTCATTATTCTTCCTTTCCGCTCATTCTACTTATCAATAAGCATTGAAATTGCGGAAGAACCGTATTAGACGGAAAAAAAAAGGACTGATTGGGTACCATCCAAAGTTATTTGTTATTATCTTCAATAATATTCAGGTCGATGAACTTTAATATTTGATTAATTCGAAATAAACTGAGCAAAAATATTGAAAATATAGAAGTATCCTATTCAAAAAAAATAATTTTATTGAATTTCTGATTAAAAGAAAATGTGAATTTTTCAGACGACCTGTTTAGTTTTTTGGTCTTTATATACTTTGGAGCCAACATTAGTAATGCCAAAATGGATCGAAGAGTTAATTCCACCGTTCCTGAATCATATTACCCATACGGCACCATTACCGTTCATTCTGGTTGATACACTTTTAACTTGTCATCGAGCACCTTCACGAAAGAATGGTACCATTATCATTGGTGCGCTAGTTGTGTTCTACTTCTGTGTGTAAGTTTCTTTTTTTTTTAACTTCTACAAAAGTAACTTTTAAATTTCTTCCATTAAATAGAACCATCTCAAAGAGTCAAATTTCATGATAAAATTAAAAGTATATCCTAACAATTTTATCATATAGGTTAGGGAATTACTGCTTAAAATTATGCTTCTTAATGACGATAACTAAACACATAATTGTTTTAGGAAGCTTGTCAAAGGTTATCTCTAACTTTAGGTTATCTCTAACTTTTTAACTTTCCACTTATATCATTTTTTTTTTTGATTACAAAAAAAAGTCTGTGTCATGACTTCAAATCTTGTATTAATTCTCAATTCTTTCAGCATCTTTGGAGTACGCTATTTTGATGGTTACTGGCTTTATCCATTCATGCAATATTTATCAGTAATATCATTTATCATGATGTTCTTCATATCCTTCATCTTTTTATGGCTTCTGTATATTTTTGGCGATACACTGAATGTTATGCTCTGGGGTAAGGTTTATCTATCATTTCATGTTCAATGAAGTGAATTTAATTACAGTTACTTATGATATTTTCTATTTAAATAGTCTTAAAGTTTGGAAATCCTTCAAATTTTTCCTTTTTTCTTATCAAAATTGAATGAGTTATAATGATAGAAAGGAGTAAATGGAATTTTCCATTTATCAAATATATCATTCTTCCTGAAATAATAATTAATTGCTCGAGATTACATCCTTTCACATCGATCATTTTGCCAAACAATCATTCAACTTTTTTTTATCGCTTTATGGCCAAGCAATAAGCAACAATTAATAATTTCGTGACTTACATTAAATTCTCAAAAACACTGTCTTCAACAGTGCTTCCAACGGCCATTCCTTTAACGACTGTTCTTTCAACACTATCAGTTCTACTTTGTGATAGTATCGAAATGTTCAATATTTGCATGATAAGATAAGGAGAACGTGATCAATAATTATGACTTGAAATTGTCAATGTTCAAGTTCTTGAATATTAAATTAAATAAAACTACTAAATGACGAATCTTTTCAGGAATAATATCAATCAATGCCGAAAATATAAATTAATTTTTCAGGTGGCGCAACACATTCCGAACCATCAGAGAAAGGAAAATAGGATCAATTAGTCAGTTTTGAACTTCTCCTTCAGTATTCAGTATAGTTGTTCACTTCACGTCTAATTACTTTCTTTGTGTACTATAATTTTTCCTTTTTCTGAGCAAATTTGTAAATTTTTTTCGAATTTTTCACATTATGCAACAAATTTTCCCGGAAAAAAAAGCAAAAAGGAAAAAGCCACTTGGAAAAAAGTAAACCCTTTTAGCTTTTTTTCCCACATTTTAAGGATTGGTAGTTGCAGCATTGTTTAAGGAAAATTCCACTTTTTGTTCCGCTGTCTCTCTTTTAATTGAAATTAGCTGTTTCTATAAAAGAAATAGCTATGTTCGTTGCTATAAGTACCATAAAAAACATTCATTATATTGCGGGATATTTAAGAATGAAAAAGTTGGCTACTTTGATTACTTTTAGTAACCAAGAACAAATCTATTCAAGCGCTAGCCTTAAGTCTCCCTCTCAAAAATAAGTCTTTATTTTTGAAAATGAAAGAATGAACCTCATATCTATTATGTACGTCAATTTTTCTGGGCTAATTCTTAATTTGCATTTCTAAAATTATTGCAGCGTAAAAGTTTGCTTATCATATCCAAAACGGTGAGAAAAAAAAGGAAAAAAATTGTAAATAAATTCCTTCCCAAACAATCCAATTATTACGAAAATTTTCGGGACATTTATTTTGTATTTTCGGAGAAAGTATGAAATTCCAATGAAATTTCTTTATTCGTTTTGGAAAAGGTGGAGAAAAAAAAATAAAACGAAAACGAAAGCGGATTTTTCTTTTTTTGGGACGAATGGTTTTATTAAATTTTGCAAGCAGCATATTTTTATGTTTTATTCGAATCGACAATGAAATTACCAGAAGTGGAAGTACGCCACTTATTTCAGCTTGCTAATGAAATTTTGGAATTCCCTTCAAAACTAAGCATTTCTAATACTGTATGCTTTGAAAGAATCATAAAACTTAGATTATTTGATAATTGTAATGATGGATGAGAAACTGTAGCATTCCTTTTGAAATTTCTTTCCGTGAAATTAAAAAAAAAAAGAAAAAAAGATCGTCTTTATGATTCGTTGCAATATTCTAGGCCTATTTAATTGGATTTGAATTAGCAGATTTCTATTTTGTTATACTCTTTCTTCTCTCAATTATCAAGTAAAGTAACTGATCCTTTTGGAACTTCGAGTCATCTTTTTTTGGTGGAACATTTTTGTATGTTTAATTTTTTTAGACCAACACAAGAATCGCTCGAAAGTGATGTGACACATTTTTACGTCACACAAAAAATTGATGTAAAAATTCGATTCTGAAGTAAATATTTTCCCCTGTTCCTACATATTTATCAGCTAGTAAACGGATGATTGAGATCATTTAAACCTACCAATTAATCATTGCCTTATTGATGATAGCATAACTATTGCATATAGTTGGATAACATTAGTAGCACTGCGCAATGATGTAATAACGATCTTTCAGCTGATCCATTTACTGATCAATCAAATCCTCATCAGGTGGCATGAGACAATCTCTTGCTTAATATATCTAAGGCTAATGTTTCGACTACATTCCATCACTATTTAAATATTACCGTACTACATTTTATATATTAAAGTATATAGAAATGCATACATTTCAAATATTTAATTATTTGAGCTGAATTTTCTGTGAAAACAAGAAGTTCGGGTATGAATATTTTAATTTACTGACTAATTATGTTTTGAAAATGACAAATCACATCAGTGTGGTTCAACTGGCTCCATTACTAGTTAATTTAATTAATTCAAAATAACTGTTGTGATCTATATTTTTATATTTATTCAAATCTTATCATCCTCTAGATCATCTTCAACGTCTGCTGTCGGTACAAGCTTTTCCTTCCGTTGCTGCTCATATTCGCTTGGCTTAAGTTGTAGGAATGATAATTCGAGATGGCTATCTACCTGAAAAACCATGAATAATACCTTTTGTGCTTGCTTTCACAAATGTCCCAGCTTTTTTTCACTTCTTCAAAAGGTATCCTTTTGGTAACGATGTCAATATCTGCGTTGTTATGCATATTTACTCTATTTACATCATTTATTTGCGGATCATATTTCAGGTTTACGATTCGTATTTCAGAATAAACTGATTTACCATGAATTATAATTGTACTTGAATTCAATTAAAATTTACATCACACTGAAAATATTTCATTAATCCCTACAATAATTGATTGTTTAAAAATGCTTAACATTAATGAAACAAAACAAATATAAGAGAAAATGACAATTAAACCTGAATTAAAATAAAAATTACATTGGTTATGAAATTAAAAACAGTTCCCATTTTGACGAAAATATCTAACTGATAAAGGAAAATAATTTTAATTAACTAACAACGACAACAGCAGCAAAATTACAGAGATCCTCATGATATCGTGCAGCTGAGAAGACAGTTATAAGCCTGCGATTCGCAAAAAATGCATACCCAAATTCGACAACCTGTAAAGTGACATTAATTAATCGATGATATTATGACAGGAAATCCAAACTGAACACCCCTGTTTACAAGACTAGTAACTGTTTAGTCGCATAAACGGTGACTGAATTGATATCTTAAGGTTTTAACTAAGCATAGAAAAAGAAGTATTTCATTTTAAACTGGTAAAACTCATTAAAAGCCAAGAACCATGGTTCTGTAAATCAGGTGAAGTACTTTGTATGGAAATTACTATGAGTTACTTTTCTACTTTAAGAACAAGTAGATAAAAATGAAGCTAGCCATCCGGAGTCATCGGTATCATTAGGGGATTCGTTGTACTAGAAATCCGCCGAACGGTCTGAATGTATAAAATTCACTGCTAACAAGAAAATGAAAGAAAACCATAAGTAGCAGAAGAACGAAGAACTTTGAAAAAAGTCAGATATTTATTAAATTAATATCTGAATAAAGATCAATGGCTTCCGCATCCATTGAATTAATTAGTTAGTCAGGTGTTCTTATAGATTGATAAATACCACTGATTATCGAATTACCGAAATTAAAACTATGTTCAAATAAAATTGCCACGATATCTAATAGGCAGTATGACGAAATCTTGCAAGTAAAATTAAAGCGATGAAGAGGATATAGGTTAACACAGAGACTACATAACACAAAGATATCATTGTACCTACACAATGTACAATGCCAAAGGCTAGCCATACCTCCATGATAACCCTAATGGAGCTTACAAACTCCTCTCCAATCTATCTATCTATATATATATATATATGTATGGAAAGATACCAAAAGTTATTTTT
>NW_018108212.1:9257-11750 GCF_000183805.2 Loa loa
ATATATATATATATATATATATATATATATATATATAATATTTAATATATATGCATGTACTTTTTATATCTTTTTTTGTTGTTAACTAGTAATATTGTGCAAGAGAGAACAATATTACATCCCGAATAAATTTATATCACTATGAAACGAGTTAAACAGATTAGTTATCCCGACACTGACAAGTTAATAACAATATTTGAAAATAATAAGAATCAGAGATATATGTTTGACTACAGAATAGTTCTACATTGCAGTTAGATTTTTTCCGATGGCGTTCTCCGAGACACTAAGTTGAGAAAATTGGCACAGCTTTGGAGTAAATGGGGAAACAATCCGATAACTCTAATTTTTCCCAATACAGAAATCCGAATGATTACTAACAAATTTGTATGCTTATTATCGAAATGAAATTCGTGAACAATTAATATATAACTTACCTGATGTGCTCGAATGACCATATCAATGCCAAGTTGTTTGATCTTTTCATGCACAGCATTTTCGCCGAAAACCCAAGAAACACCACGAATTTGATTCTTCTGGAAACCTTTTGCACCCGTTTCTGGATCTGCCCAAAGCAAATCCTGAGCCAAACCTTTTACCATTCTCAGTGGCCTGGAAGAGGGCAATACTAGAAATATTGTTATTGAATATAGTCATTTTGTACGTCATGAATCGTGAATTAGCATAGGAGAAATTTCCGGATATTTCGGGGTTGTTAAACAGAAAGATGATTCGCAAGCCTTGAAGGGATACAATTAGTACATGAGCCATACTTTACATAACCCATTTTTTCACATTCGATCGCCTATTTTTTTAGGAGGCTTTTATTGATGAAATCCTCCAAAAATTTGTAAATTTTAATAAAATCCGTTGGTAGAATACATAATTTAAAATTTTTGAACTCTAAAATTCATTTCTGAGAATGAATTTTAGAAACCTTTTAATGTTTCTAATGTCGTTTAAAGAATTCAATTCTGGTGACAGTCCACCATGCATGCATAATATTTTGCCTGCAACAATTGCTGCTAATGGCATTTCGGCGAAAACTTCATTGAAATGATTGTATAAACCTTGAGCATCAGCCTGGATACGGTAACGAGTCCTGATCTCCGCTGCGAAACCATATGTCCTGATTTTGAAATTAGCCCAATTTATTCTCAGTTATTTAGCTAACAATTGTCGGAAAGATGGTTCGTCGGGGCGCTTTTTTCTGTTACATAAAGGTTAATTTATAACTATTATAACTGAAGTATTCGTAATCTCCTATAAAAAAATTTATAATTTCTTCGGCAATTATTTCACTGTAGTCATAATGATAAACAACGGAGTGGGACATTTATTCCCAATAACTGTTAATTGCCTCAATAATAAGTAAACTACTTTGATTTTTCAAAAAACAAGAAGGTCAGATTATCAAAATCAACGTGAAATAATTCTCTCTTGCTACAAAAAAAAAACAAACTTATTGATATGAAATAATTCGTGATTGCCACGTAATAGAAAAACAAATTTCGGGAATTGTATTTTGCATGCCAAAAGGAGTACTATTACTTCTAATGGATGCCTGCCACGATCAACATAATCGCCCAGAAATAGGTATCGTACTTTGAATGGTAAACCACATGACTAAATTATGTATAATTTTGAAAGATATTCCAATTTGCTTAGTCTTAAAAAAATTGGATTATTTTTAAAATAAACTTGAACTGCTTCTGAAATAAATGTTAGTCACCTTTGGAATCAATTTGAACTAATTTTAAAATAAGTGTGGATCACTTTTAAAACGAGTTTGAAATATTTTTAAAGCAAATTCCTATCAAATTTAAAATAATTTAATATCATCAATGTCAAATTCATCAGAACTATACTGAAGAAATAATCTGCTACTCATTGATAGCAAGTTCAGAAAAGCGGATAAACCGAATGTAAAGGCCACAACATGTTTTTTTTTCGGAATACCGCTATCAGGCTCTTAGTAATAAATTTCCAGAATGATTAATAGATTGTTAAATGTTTCAATGATTCTGATAACGATGAATAACACTATTTACATCTATACCCAGATATTAAAGGAAAAAAAAAAATCGAAAGAGGGCATTTTCACTGAGTTATTTCAAAGGACATAAGATTAAACACAATTCCGATCGAGAATTTTTTTAGAGAAATTAAAATGATGTGTCATCTTCCCTGAAGAAGATTGTTGGATTTTAAAGTGTAAATTATTATAAGATCTAAAAAAAAAAAATAGAGAAGCTCAAACGAACTTACCGCAAAAATACGCATCAGATCACCATACTGTCCATGAATATCACCGCAAATGTTAACAGGACATGGAACTTCGACTAAGGTTGGAACCTTTTGAAATGATGCTTTTGCCATTGTTAATAATTGATGCAAATCTGGCAATTCATACTCCATCCGAGTTGAACCAGCTAACAGATGTTTCTTGATTAATTCTCGTAATACCAGCTAAAAATAAGAGAGAAAAAAAGA
>NW_018108212.1:12368-18619 GCF_000183805.2 Loa loa
AAAATAACTTCCATATTATATGAGAGATTTGGCTATGATATTCTTCTTGATTCTTCTCTTCATCATTCAGATAGTAACACTGCAAATCAAACACGAATGTGTCATAATTTGAAAGTGTTTACCGCCCAATAATTTGTTGAGAGAAGGGTTAAAACCACCACACCGGAAAGAAAGATTTAAAATCCTACAAGGAAATCACCGAGAATACTAGCTAGGATAGTTTGAATCACAAAAGATTCATCCGTGATGATGCTACAAACGACACATCAACATTCTTTCACGGAAACTGAATCCTCCAGTGATCGCATTGGATTCCGAAGCACACAATTGCCATAAACAATTTAAAAAGTTCTTGTCTGATTTAGACTGTAAAATTTCTGGCGACATTTCAACGGTAAGCGAAACTTTATGAGACTTTATGCCGAAACCTTATTGGCCAAGTAACTCCAAGAAAAATGGCAGAAAAAGACATCAAATAAGTGATTCTATTCGTCGCATAGAAACGGAAAAAGAAGAAACATTTTATTAAAATTATTGTTTTGTACTGACTTAGATTAGATTTCCATTAGTATCAAGTCAGAGACTTCATACTTTCCAATTTTTTAACACTGAAATCAGTGAATTTAGGAATATATTGCCAAGGTCGGGAGTTCTAGGTCGAAAGCTGATGGAAATCCAGCTGAAGGACTGGAATGCTTATGATGAGGGTACCGTTCTGATTCTGTTTCTGTGCTAGGATTTGCTGTGATGTCTCTTGGTATGGCCATAGGTGTTCTTGTGATGTCCCTTTTTATGGCCGTAGGTGGTGTTGTGATGTCCCTTGGTACGGCCGTATGTGTTGTGATGTCCCTTGGAATGGTCATACGTGTTGATGTGATGTCCCTTTGTATGGCCATACGTGTAGTTTTTTCGAGAACGGGGGATGATGGAAATTCAGAAAATGTCCGTGAAGGACCTGGAATATTTAGCATGAGGTGCTATTGAGATTCCGTTTTCTTGTTGTAATTTGCCGTTCATTCAGCATTATTTTTTCGTCGTATGGAAACATATACTCGAAACATATACATTCATGAACATAATGTCTTTAAGCTTGCTAAATGATAAATCATTTAATCTGGCTTGGATAGTGACAAAACGGGAAGGGGGGTTGGGATTATTCGGTTTCGCAATGCTTTTCCGCTTTAATCATCTTTTCCAAATCAGCAGAGATGCAATTGACGTAATTATATGACAGACTTACATGCACTGTACGTGAGGATTGTTGCAAAAATATATTTGAGCCACATTGCCAGTCTGGAAAAAGACGAAGGAAATTAAAGTTAATATCATTCATTATGTTTAACATAGGCTGCTAATCTATTTAGCCGTGTTAGGGCCTCATGATCTGAAAGTTAGGCGTGCCAAGGAACTACTGTGCTGGCTAACAAACCATTGACAACCTAGCCGGTGATAACTAAACGATAATAGCTGCTGATAACGGATGTCAGGCTTCCGATTACTGCAATCAAATATGCAATTAGTCTGTTATCGCGCTGATAAGATCGGACTATAGTGTTTATCCTAATTTATCTGAAATATAAACATATTTGAGTATTTTATATATCAAATTAGAGTGATTTCGAAGACTTTTGTCATACATTTTGCATCACAGAATATACGGTAGGCTTAAGTTACAACGATCAAAGTTCCGTTCATATAGTCGTAAATCTGACGAAAAATACTGTAATTTTGATTGACAATTCAGCCACCCACCGAAAGCAATGCAATCTTTTTGATGCTGTGCAATCTCTCTGAACAAATGCGGAGATTATAATTTTGGAAAACGATTCGGTGGAACTAATTAAATTTGATAGTTCTACCAAAAATCTAATTCTAAATTGAGGACCTTTCTCTAACTGACACATTTGACTTGTTGACAGTATTTGAAAACGAAACTTTATTGCTCCTTTTATTGATTGAGAACAATGTGAAGCACGCAAAGATTAGAATAAAAAAAAGGTCTTGTTATTCAAAAGAAGAGTTTCATGTTTAAATGAAAAAATTTGCCAGTGATAAATCTTATTGAAATTTTAACAAAAAATCACAATTTCGAAAAGGATTTTTTTAATTTTAATTTTCAATTCATTCTTATTGTCCTGGAAAATCATCGAAAGGTAGAAAACTGAAAGACCGTGCTATAGAATTTAAAAAACACATGGAGAATGGAAAAGTATGACAGCGTAATAGAAAAATTTGCGGATCGCTTTTGAAATTATTTTATTGAATTTCTTTTGAATAAAATAGTTGAAAAATTTATTGCGAAAGCAAAAAACAATAATTTGATATTTGAAGCACCGATGATATCTATTCACTTTGAACTTACATTTGGGATTTCCGGTGAACCAAATATTCACTTAACCTTCCTACACACGGAATACTTTTCTACTGAAGTATCTTAGCGCAAAATTGCTGTTGCTTAATTAAGAAAACCATAAATAAAACAGTTATTTTTTGTTGGAGCATATTCTACTAAAGATTCTTGTCAAAGTTTTTTGTTTTGCTAATACAGACGAATATTTGAGGCAAAGATTTTATTAATTGATAGATAATTTCTTGTTCTTGGATTTTATCAGACAATCATTAGAGAATAAGGAGATCACTGGTTGATTTTCTTCCTTGTCATTTGGACGGAAATTTAGTGAGTTTTGCTGAGCAGCGATGGATGAATCGATTGATCGCGGCTGGATGCAAACTAGAATCGTTCTAAGTGCCAGGTTTGATGATTTTAACGTGGGACATATTATGGAAATAATTTACAAATTTGAATATAAAATAAGTTCTCAGACAGGGAGAATTTACATATGGACCGGTTTACCGTAGGTTGCAACATGTTAATCACTGAATATAAGCATGGTTATTAGAATTAAAAGATCTTCACAACATTCCCATCATTGTACATAAGTTTAGTTATCAGGCCAGAGAGATGTGCATTGCCATATTGAAAATTGCAAATAAGCTTGATTATTAGACCTTTACAACAACCAGACTTCCCTTGCTAGAGTTGAAGGAATGCGACCGTTTGAAATAGTTATTTTAGACCCGTTTAGACCAGTTATAATTAAGCAGAATCATGCTAATACCAAACGATGGATAGCTCTGCTTACATGCCTAGCCATTCGAGCTGTGATTCTTGAAGTAATGGGAACTATGTCTGCTGTGCAATTCGTACAAGCATCCCGAAAATTTATAAGCCGAAGAAAACAACTGAGACACACAATTTCTGACAATGCCAAGAATCTTATAGTAGCTTCCATGGTACTTGTGGAATTAAGTGCAGGGGAAAGTGGAACGATGGGGTGGGATATCATCACCCCAGGCGCTTCTGGCAGAGTGGCATACACGAAAGGATGATTGGAGTAGTTAAAGGACCCTAAAAAATGAAAAGGGTCCTAAGAAAAAAGGATTCTATGCAAGGATCCTAAGAAAAGAAAGACTCTAAGGAAAGCTATAAGTACAAAGCTTTTTAACAATGGAGAATTAATAATTTTGGTCACCGAACTTGAAGCGATTATCAGCAAAAGACCTTTAATTGATCACGAAGAAATAGGTCTGGTGTTGAGGAGTGGGGATTTTTTGAAGTTAGGCTCAGCATGAAGAGAATATTTGACAGAAGAAAAAGCTTATCGTAAGGACAAAACGATATACGGGAGAGAAACTTACGAACAAAAGAACTGACGCATCAGTACATAATTACATGCAATAGACTTGATCACCTTTGGAGAACATGGCGAAAACGATATCTAGAAGTTTAAGAAAACCAGTTCAACCCAAACATCGAGGGCTTCACAGCTGAATTCAACGAGAACCTGAAATTGATGAGTTGGCGTTGTTGAAAGGAGATCGTTCCAAGAACACTTGGAGAATGAAAAGAGTCGACAGGTCCATAAGGGGCAAAAATAGTATGTGTCGATCAGCGGTTGTAAAAATAGCTAACGGAAGAGTTAGTAAGACCAATAGGACATTTCTATCCTTTAGAGATTTCCGACCGAGGACAAGGTTTAGATAAGCACCTGGCCTCGGGAGTATTGCTGAAATTGCGAGGAGAAAGTCAATAATTCTGGATCAGTAATTCCTTTGTCGTTAATTTGATACCGCTGGGTACATGTAGTATGTTGGATATACTGTGAAATGTAACCTACCGCAGTGTCTATGTGCTCTAACAAAGAGCTCCATTACACATGCATTACAAATGCGCTAACAAAGACGCTAATTCCTGTAATCTCGGAATTGTAGCAGGATTCCTCTCTACTTGAGAATGCGGTGGGTCCTGAAGACTGAAATCATTTTACAAATATGCTTCAACGAGATCGGTTGGATAGACGATATCGGGCGTCATTGGGCTTCCCTCTCATATTGTTATCGCGTAAGGCTTGTGGTACTATCAATTAAAGAGGCAGAAAGAACCCTTCGTCTTTGTCACGGTTAATACGACACGAAGTTTTAATATATAATAGACAAAAATTGAATGGCACTAAATCAATTTTCACCTTAACAGTAAACATTCATTTACATATACATTGGTGTAGGATATTTAATTGAGACTGTCAAAATACTTACACCAGTAGTGGTTAATTTCCAATGTATCGTAAATTCTTATATTAATCCTGCAGCTCTATCAAATTTCAATTGCTGTGCTTATTTTTCTCTCCGTTGATTCGTTTTTTTTTTTCCAGAGAAATCCCGTGTTATGTTTGTTAGACATTGAGTTGATCATTTTCTGCTTCTAAGCCTGTATTCCCAATCACCACATTGATTCTTCCGATTTCAAATCTACTTACTTTTCCTCCTTTGAATCCAACAATTTCTGAATTGGATTTTTTACAATTGCACGGAGCAATTGATAATTTTTCTTTGATGTGCCATAAAATAAGTTGCTGCCTTCCTTATCTCGAAAGGTACTTCCGAGCTGGAAATGATTAACATCCCATTGTTTTTGTGTTCACACGGAGTCGACTTGTGTACAGATCGACTTGTGCAATGTCCAGGTCATTCTGTATATTCTTCAGTTGCTCATTAAGATGTCGTTCGCTTTGTCTCCACGTTCTTCAAAATCCGTTGCCACTATTTTTCTTTTTGTTTTCATTTTTCATCTGTTTTCATCATCCTTTTGCTTCTAATGCACGTTTCTTCATATCGGTCAGATTTTCTCCAGTAGTTTGGTAACGTGTTTCTTTTCGTTTGCACTTTAATCTCTTAATTGGACTAAACAAAATCTTATCACAATAAATATTTTGCAGTCATTCTCGTTCTGCTTCAAGATGATCAAGTGCATTCTTTCGCCCCTTGATCGTTACATTTATACTGTTGGATTTTATTTCTGAGGCTTTCAGGTTCAGATTTTTGATTTATATTTGTGCTGTTTAACAGATTATATTCTCATTGTAGAATTTCTAAATCATTCGACGTCTTGGCATGTTCATTTTGCAGTGTAACACACTAATTTACGAACGTAATCGACCTAATGCATTTTTCAAATCTGGTTCGCGAATTATAGCAACGAATTTCAAGTCTGGTATCTCTTCCTCAAGGTATTTGTGTGTATTCAGATCTCGTATGCTGACATCGAGATTTTATTCAATATTTCGCTTCATTTGCTGTAGGAAGAATTTAAATAAGGGTTTCTGGTTTATCGGATTTGATTTGGAAGGGTTTGTTCTTAGGCACACAAATATTCTGAGAAGATATTCTTCGTTCGGTTCAGGAGGAAGTTATTAATTCGCAGAGGATAATAGGTTGTAATAACGCAGAGGATAGTAGGAAAAATATTTGTTAAGGAGAGTAGAGGATACAAAATACGGTGCAGTCCTTGGTTGGATGTTTGAAAAGGAAATGATCTGGTTATGGCCTTGAGTATATATACAATTTTAATTAATACAAAGAGCGTATTTGATGGGAGTGGTTATAACAAACATTACATCAGATTTTCTCCTGGATAAAAAAAAAACTGTCAAAATCCGCTTGCAACAAAAGGCTCTGTTTGCAACATTAAGCATTGCAATTAAGATTGGTTCTTAGACAAAGAAATTTAGCTTATGAGTGTGCTTTGTTGCCATAAAAAAGGAAAGGATGTGGACTTAAATAATGATAACAAAGAAAAACGCATGAGACAATGAATTTGAGGAATGTAAAATTGGTTAAATGATTCATGACATTGTTACAATTTGTGTGATTGATTTGTACATTGGTTTATTTAATTATTTCACTTCATTTGG
>NW_018108212.1:18918-26536 GCF_000183805.2 Loa loa
GAGGATAGTAGGAAAATATTTGTTAAGGAGAGTAGAGGATACAAAATACGGTGCAGTCCTTGGTTGGATGTTTGAAAAGGAAATGATCTGGTTATGGCCTTGAGTATATATACAATTTTAATTAATACAAAGAGCGTATTTGATGGGAGTGGTTATAACAAACATTACATCAGATTTTCTCCTGGATAAAAAAAAACTGTCAAAATCCGCTTGCAACAAAAGGCTCTGTTTGCAACATTAAGCATTGCAATTAAGATTGGTTCTTAGACAAAGAAATTTAGCTTATGAGTGTGCTTTGTTGCCATAAAAAAGGAAAGGATGTGGACTTAAATAATGATAACAAAGAAAAACGCATGAGACAATGAATTTGAGGAATGTAAAATTGGTTAAATGATTCATGACATTGTTACAATTTGTGTGATTGATTTGTACATTGGTTTATTTAATTATTTCACTTCATTTGGAGCTTCGCGATATTCGAAGTTCGCGACATTTAACATTTGTACTTTCAGTGCATTATTTGTGGTTTTCAGTTTGAGCTCCGATTCTATCGATTCTACGTACTTCAGTCTTCCTTGTATTTCATTTTTCATTTTTCATAGATCATCTAAGTTACTCTTGAGTTTCTGCATTTGTGCTGAAGTTGGCCATACTTCCCTTTCATCTATGCTTTCTCATGCGCCAATTGATATTCACGATTTTATGCTTCTGCTAATTTCCTCTAAGCTTCGGCTGATTTGTTACGAAGTTCATCTTGTGGATCCTTTTGTACAATTATTCTCATAATACTACATTATTGAATTAACTGAAGTAATTGAATCCTTTCTCTTTGAGTGGTTCAGCTTCTAGTGCCCATCCTTTATTTGACATATGGAGCATTATGAAGATAATGTAAATAGAAGCGGAAATGTTTCCTTTTGTTGCAATCCTTTGCGGTATGTTCGAAAACAGTTAAAGAAAGTATTATTCTCTTTCAAACTTTCATCCGTTGGTTGACAGTGGAATATGCCTAGCATTCCAAAGATCCTTATTGCAAAAAGTACAAGATATTCTTGTCTTACGACTTTTGTAAATTGTTTAGAGCTGTTGCTGAAAGTTTCTCCTCCAATTCTATTTGGGACTTAATTTATCTTCGACTCATTTGGATTTTTTACTTCCCAGTACCAAGGATTTGGCTTCCAATTACTTTCCCGTTTCTTCTGACTAATTTTCCCAGGAGTTGTTGGAGCTTAGTGACGGCCATAGTTTTTGCCCTTCTTTTTATTGATATACTTTATCCAATATCAAATCCGGTAATTTACTTCCAGTGACTGTTTCGATGCTTGAATGTTACGAGTTTCCTCTCACCTACAGCTTCTAGTTGTTAAATTATTCTTTCAATGGCTTTGGCTGTTGTTTTCTTTTTTCGATTTCTCATGAAGGAATGCAGCTTATTTTGTAATTTTGTGGCTGTTAAACTTATTACGATTAGAATCTTTCTTATGGCGATAATTTTCTGGCTTTCAGTAATTATCGTTACAATAATTATCATAATCTTTAAGGGTCATCTTTAAGATAAGAAGGCAGGTAGCAGGCTTGAATATCTGGTGTAGCTTGAATGGGCGCTGCACCGCCAAGACTAGTCCAATTTCTAAGGGTCACTACTAAATGTTGACAGTGGTAATCGGGATAAATTTATTGTTGCATGAGAAGCCAATTTGAATGACCCTTGTTCTCAGGTTTGTCTTGGGATAAGTGGTAAAGTGCTAACTCGACACCTCATACATAGTTACGATTACAATACTTTCTCTACATTCATATACCAAATTAAAAGTACCTTTTCCATGTATTTCTCTTCTTTTTTCTCTTTTTTTGCACGTGTTTCTGAGAATATTCTAATCATTTCTCATTTGTTCTTTCAAGAGTATCAATACACAATTGGAGACGCATTATTTTCTCTTCAATAATTCTTTCCTTGATCTTGTATTGCTGTCGTATTTCTTCGTTTGATAAATGTTGACCTGGAAGCGCTAAATTTGTTTCTTGAATTTCGTCGAGTAGCTTCTCCAGTTTTCCTTTTACCGGTTGCGCACTGTTGACTATATACAGACATTTTCCAGTCTACGGCACCAAAATTTGCTGTATTTTGCTGACATAGACGAATGTTTGAGGCGCTTTACGAATGTGTCATAATTTTAAAGTGTTTGCCGCCCAATAATCTGTTGGGAAAAGGTTGGAAACCACCACATCGGAAAGAAAGATTTAAAATCCTGCTAGAAATTCACCAAGAATACTAGCTAGGATAGTTTGAATCATAAAAGATTCAATCCCTGATAATGCTACAGACGACACATTAACATTCCTTCGCGGAAACTGAGTCTTCCAGTGATCCCTTTGGATTCCGAAGCACACAATTGCCATAAAAGATTTAAAAAGTTCTTGTCTGGTTTAGACTATAAAATTTCTGATAACATTTCAGCGGTAAATGAAACTTTATGGGACTTTGTGCCTGAACCTCATTGAAAATGGCCAAGTAACTCCAAGAAAAATGGCCGAAAAAGACATCAAATAAGTGATTTTATTCGTCGCACAGAAACGGAAAAAGAATAAACATTTTATTAAAATTATTGTTTTGTAACTGACGTAGATTAGATTTCCATTAGTGTCAAGTCAGGGGTTTGGTATTTTTTGCTAATTGATTGAAATTTGTGAATTTCCGAATATTTTGCTACAGGCCACAGTCCTTCCAGTTTAGATGGTGCGAAGATTCAATAAATACTGCAAAAGATGTGGGATGTGCGCATGAGGATGCCGTTTTGTTCCTTCCCTTGTTAAAATTTGGTGTGACTGCGTTATGTATGATTATAGCGGTCGTTGTTAATGCCTTTTTTAAACATTTAATTAAAGTCATTGTTTTGTAGCTGTTGAATCTTGTTTTATTGCTTTTGAAGCTGTTGAATCTGAGGGCAGTCTAAATTTATGCTTCCAATTGAGCGTTTTTTTTCTTATTGTATTAATGAAATATTGGGAGTGTTTGACAAATGATTCCTGCATTGTCAGCAGTGTGAGTGTTGTCATGCTTGCTCTTTCGAATGCACGGAATCTGGTCCCAGAATCCAGTCTTCGGATCCATTTCGACACAGGAGTTTTCCGCATTTTGTCTAGCTTTCGTTGGATTCCAATTTTGATAATCAAATATCGTTCCATCTGCCCAGGAATATCCGCCATTTTTATCGAAATTATAAATCAGAGCAAGATATATCCTTGTCACATTCGACCTTTGAGGTACCAACTCTGATATTAAGACTAAACATATTAGCCAAAAAGGAATTCAGTGTAAGATCCGTTGTAGGAACTGTGAAAAAAAGTTTACATGTTGTGAAGCTTTCTTTATGTGTTGTTAACCTTTCTATTGCATATTGTTAAGCTTTCTCGAAATGTTTTTTTTTCTCATCTTCAAACTTTTTTTCTGACAAATTATTGATGAAGTTTGATGATAACCTCTGGTGATAAATTCCGTTTCTTCTGTAGAATGTACAGAAACCAGCATTCCAAGTTCATCCTGGCAGCTAATAGCAGCTGTTTCATAGGCCGTAGTATTTGTTTTTGGTGATTTTATCTGAAAATGAGCAATAGTACTGGCAACCGTACTGTTATTTCATAAGCACTGCTGGATTTACTGACTACTCAATTAAACTTTGGAACACGGAAGTTTCTAAGAATGAAATGATTGCCTCACTTGATCGCTAGTTCACTTCGTTCCATTTTTCATTACTTGTTGCTATTGCAATCAGAATTTAAATGCCATAGCAGAGATAAAAAAAAAAATAAAAGAAACTAATCAGTTTTTATTATTCTGAGAAGGTATTCTTCGTTCGGTTCAGAAGGAAGTTATCAATTCGCAGAGGATAATAGGTTGTAATATTGTAATAATTGTAAATAGACATATATAACAAGGTTATTTCCGCCATCGTCTTTGTCACTTCCGCCTTCATTATTCACTAATTATGGAACTTACCGCATAACAGAGACCAGTACGTGGACGATAAACGTAGCCTTTCAAGCATTGCCTATGCAGTACTGGTAATTTGTTCGCCTTTGTTTTGCATAAAAAAGCAAATACGCTTTCGTCACAGTTCATTCTCGTCCATTTGCCTATTTTTGCCATGATACCATTCGATTCTACTCTAATCGCGGTACATTCACTGGAACTCGGATATTTCGTTTCACAATCCGTATAAAGCAATATGTTACTATCTACCCATTTGTCGTTTTGTACGTCAATCAACACTTTGTAACTCGCTATGCTCGGATAATACGTACTATGACTGATCAAATCTGAAACGTTTCAACAAAATTTTTTCACAAATATTTAAAATGAGATAATTAACGTGTAAATTATATATAATTTATTATATAGTATCGCTTAACAGACTGGACGTGATTCAGTATTCATATCTGTTTTACGTGTTTATACTTCTATTAATATGTATACCGTAAAGGAAATCTCTTTCAGCGTTCGAATTTACGGTTGTTAGCGTAGCATTTTCTTTCGCGCAGAAAAGTGACACGTTTTCCACTTTCATATGATTTGTTGAATTTGTCACATACATCTGTAATAGCTATCATCCAACGAAGATTGGATGGAAATGTGACAAAACTCTATGATTGTCTTGTATTGAGGATGTGAGAGAGATTCTGAGAGGTAATGAATAAACGATTGTGCATTATGCACACGGAAGGAACTGATAAAAATCTTGAATATTTGCCAATTTTTGTGAAAAAAGAATTTGCCAGAGTATGAAAATTCGAATTCAACCATATTTTTCGAAGATTACTGAGGGTTAGTTAAGAAAAGGACATGAAGAAAGACATAAGAATGAAATGACCCTTAAATATGTTTAGCTTCACAATATGTGATGTTCATTGGCCTAACGGTATTCAGTTCATTAGATCACTAGAAATGATTAATCCCTCGGAATCATCTGTAAATAGACCACTGTTCATAAAAATTACCTCATAATGTGCTGTTATGGTTAATCTCCGTAGTTGTTTGATTTCAGAATATTTTGATAGTTTCAAGTTATATCACAAAAAGACCGTCATCATTTTTATATATTGAAAATGTGATTATTCAAGGGAAGAGAGTAGTTTGCAAATATTTGAATCAAAACTTATTAGTTTCGAACCTTGTAACAAGCATCGGTTGCACTGTTATAGTGGTATTCTGGCTTACAGTTCAAATCTTGACAATCTATAAAAATAGGTAATGATACTTTACCGCGTAGCTCTGTCCATTATTCGTTGCATCAGATGTAATTATCAGTCATCATTCGAGTATTTAAATTATTCATCAATTAATTTGTCAGCTTGTGGTATTTATTCCTGCATTTAAAAAACTTTATTGAGCGTTTTATTCATAATTTAGTCTTGAAACGTATGCTTGCATTCATAAATATAAACTCTTTGAGCTTACTAAATGATAAATCATTTGACTTAGATATTCTCAAGATCGGAATGGGCGCCGGGATTATTCGGTCTAGAGATTTTTCCATAGGAATTATTTGTTACAAGTTAGGCAAAAATGTAATTAACACAATTGTGAAAGACTTACCTGTATGCCAGAAGGATGCCAGAAAAATTGCAAAAAAACATTTAGGCCACATTGTTAACCTTAAAACAAAGAAAGCAAATTGAAGTTGGTATCATATTGCTCGATGCAGGTAAATATGTTCTTTAGCAGGTGGTCTTAGGCATGCCAAGGAATTATTGTTTTCATCGGAGAAACCAATGCCAACTAGCCGTACTTAAGAAAATAAGCTACGGGTATTAGAAACCTGTGGTTGTTATTTAAATTTAACACCTAATCCGAAACTGAAGACACATCTCTAGCTAACACACACTTTTAACTTGTTGGTAGAATTTGGAAAGAAATGTTTTTTCTTTCTTCTTTTGATTTAGAACAGTGTGAAGCAAACATAGGTTAGTATAAACAAAAAAAGTTTTGTTTTATTCCAAAGAAGAATTTCATGTTTAAATGAAATAGTTTACCAGTAATAAACCTTTTGAAATTTTAATAGAACAAAATTTTGAAAAGGAATCTTTTCTACTTGTAAAGTCCTGTAAAACACATAAAAAACGAAAAAATTGACAGGGGAATCGAAAAATTTGTGAATCGCTTTTCAAAATATTTTATTGAATTTTCTTTGAATGAAATAATTTGAAAAATTTGTTACAAAAGCAAAAAATGATGACTAAACGTTTGAAGCACTGACAATTTACAACCATTCTTAATTTATATTTGCGGTTTCGGGAAATCAAATATCCACTTTACCTCCGTACGCGACAGAATTACCTTCCTACTGAAGCTCAAACCTCAGCTTAAAATTACTTTCGGTTAATTAAAAAAGCCGTAGACAAGACAATCATTCCCTGTTGCGAAATGCTCAATTAATGATGGACAGTTTACTTTCTTGATTGGACTCTGAAGAAGCTAGGCTAGTATTTGTAATTTATATAAGACTAAATTAAAAATTCATTTTAATTTAATGGGAATAAATTATTCATATAATGCGGAATCGCTTGTCCCAAATGTTGCCCCATAGACTTCTAGGATGAGTATCATAATGATAATTGGCAATCAATGTCGTACAGATTAGCAGTGATCTGGCCTAATCAATGAGACGAGGTACACTGTGAGAGAGGCGTATGTAACTTGTACAAGAATTGATTTCAATTTGAATAAATTCCAACATTTACAACACTTAGAATTCATTGGATTCGTTTCGGATGAAAAATTCATTGCCCTTTTTCTTATTTTTATTTTCGCTTTAAACTGAGATAAAAGTAGCTGTGGAAAAGCCATATTATTTCAATCCTGACATTTATTTATCTTTTAGGCAGTAATAATTTAAGTCCGACTGTCTACAAAACAATTATGAACACAATACAACTCGTCGTGCCAACAGCATGCTTGGCCTAGAATTGAGGATAAATTAACAGACTCAGCTGTGTATGACAGGAGAGGAAAAAATGCCGAGTCATCGAGAGTTGACAATGGTCAACATAAAACAGTCGTCGAAATGACCCTCATATGATTTCAACACTAAACAACGAATCATCTATTGGCATCCATTAGCCGACTGATAATTGAAGTACCGTCATTTACTAGTCGAAAAAGCAACAAAGAAAAAAGTGAAGAGGAAAAAGAGAAATAACAAAGAAAGCGGATCAATTCGTTAAGTACTGATGGGACAGTCCAAACGTTTTTCATTCTTATAATAAAACGTTTAAGGTGAAAATAACTTCCATATTATATGAGAGATTTGGCTATGATATTCTTCTTGATTCTTCTCTTCATCATTCAGATAGTAACACTGCAAATCAAACACGAATGTGTCATAATTTGAAAATGTTTACCGCCCAATAATTTGTTGAGAGAAGGGTTAAAACCACCACACCGGAAAGAAAGATTTAAAAATCCTACAAGGAAATCACCGAGAATACTAGCTAGGATAGTTTGAATCACAAAAGATTCATCCGTGATGATGCTACAAACGACACATCAACATTCTTTCACGGAAACTGAATCCTCCAGTGATCGCATTGGATTCCGAAGCACACAATTGCCATAAACAAT